>NW_010413215.1:34483-65586 GCF_000710305.1 Buceros rhinoceros silvestris | reverse complement strand
GCAGGAATTGTTTTTCAGTAAAGGCAGTTTGTCCAAGGAAAGAAAATCACACTCATCATCAAACTGTACAACCCACGCCCAAAGATTCTGCTCTGAAGTGAGGACATTTCTGGGACCACCGTTCTCACACTTTTCTCCAGCAGAAGAGAGGAACTCCAGATTTCTGTTGGTGGGCCTCAGATTTAATCAATACTGACCTGAGGGCAGTAAGCTCTTCTTGATGTTACCCTATTCCATCTTACCTCCAGCTCTGAATTCTGGGCATCCCAAACTAACCTCAACGCTAACAGCTACATCCTCATTTTGTTCCCCTCACGCTTGGCCATGTGTTTCTACTTGTGTCTTTGCAGCAGCTTTGAACTATTTCAGCATGCTAAATCCCTGAGAAACCATCTCAGGCAAAGAGCAGAGCTTCCTGCCAGCTTTGTGCTCTGAACAGGTTCAGTGTAAGGTCAGACAAGCTTACAGCCTGAACACAGGGCAAGGCAACTGAGGCAGCAGAGCAAGCATGGGAAGCCAGCAGCTAAATTGGCTTAGCCGGCCAAAGAACTAGATCGTCAGACTTTTCAGGACTTGAGATCTCAGTGAACAACTTGCCAAGCTTTCAGTGTTGATAGTGTATTTGAACCATGCGTATGCATGATCCGCACACATACCCAGAGCAACAGCTGAGCAAAAACAGATCAGTTAAAATACATACTAAAAAAATTAAAGTAATTTGGCAATAAGTTGAATTTCAGGTAGGACTGAAGCGTTAATATACGTGCCCTGGGTGATTGATCTACATAGGCTATTCACTATAGCCACTGGATACAGGCAGAAATTTTTGGACGGATGCCACAAAGCTTTAACTTCTGGCAGCTGACACTTCTGTTTTCCTTTTGCTCCTACATCTCCTTAGGTTCAGAACACAAAAGTCTGTTAGCTTCTACTTTGCTGCCCAACATCAGCTTCTTTGCGTAACAGGAAAATCACTGTCTGTCTTTCGTATTTGTTCAGAATTTTTAAATTGTCTTCAAACAAAAGGAGTACTGTTCACATAATGGCAGCTTTGACTAACGTTTTGAAGTTCAATTAAAAGAAAACAAAAGGATGCCTCAGTTTTGGCAGCCTGCAATTGCTTTACTAATTTTCAACTTTGGTATTTCAGATTTTCAAAACACTGGCAATTTCAAAACTGCCTGTGTGGTTTTCGGGAGAGTGGAGGAACCAATTAAATATAATGGGAGTTACTAGTAATCCCTACAGTAAAACAGTATTTTCCACTAAAGAATTTTCCTTCTTTTTCAAAGGCTCTGCTAATGCCTTTTTTGTAACAGACAAGTCAAATTCAGTGAAGTTAGAGCCATCTGAAAAGTGAAATATCTCCCCCTACTGAAGAGGGCTTCAGATTATTAAAAATAAACACATAAATTCAACCTATATTTTATTTCATTATTCAGAAAATTCAGGTAGCTCATCAAAACAGAAGAGCACAAAGGAAAGAGCTCCATGTTGCCTTAAAGAAAGCGGGTGGATTATCTTGCAGCAGGGAACCATGCATCTGCTGGAACAAGAGAGGGATGGCAGGAAGGACAAACATCAAGCCTCTACTCCAACTTCCTATTATAATTCCAGATCAACAGTGGGGCACTATCCCAATTTTGTTTCTCCTATTGCTCAAGAACATAAAATAAAGCAGAGATTTGACAAATTCCAAAACAGCAGAAGAAAAGAGCACTAAGCTGAGTTTTTCTATATAACTTCCTGAACACAGCAGACAGACATTATCACTATCCTACCTACCCTGTGGCAAAATAGCTTTCTCCTATCTATTAACCCTATAGCATCAAAATCTACTGGAGTGCTCTCTTTTTACCGTCCCGATATGCCTGTTTCACAATAAGTATTTAACAGAGTCTGTTTATAGGCATACTGAAATCACGGACCACAACATAAAGGCTTCATGAAATAGTGAATCAGTTGTAACTCAGAGCTCTCAATCTCTATGTTCTCTCCTCCCACAGCACTCACCCTTGGGGAAGCCAAAGTGGTACTTCACACCTAGCTCCACAGCCTTGAAGAAGTGTTTCCAAGCATACAAAGTTGATGGGTATGTAGGAAGAAGGAAGCAAAGGCAGCCTGTAAGCTGTGATAGCAATTTCAAAACTATGCCATTAACTGCGCACAGTGCCTGCCACCAATAAACACACACATTTTCAAATGGAGAGGAAGGTAAAAAAAGCAAGTCTAAGGTGCTTCAGAGCTACTAAGGATTCATGACTTTGGAGTCCAGCTACTGTAAACACTGGAAATAACAATATTTTAGGTATTAGAAAATAAAACGGGAGCTAGCTGTAATTCTATTACAGAAAACCCCTTCATTCTTAAAAGCTCTGCCTATGCCATTTTTTGCAATAGGTAATTGCAAAAACCCCCATGACTGACTTCAAAGATCCATGTGACATCCTCAGTTCTACACTGAGCTTAAGCTGTAAACTCACATTTGTGCTCCACAGTGCGTAATACAGATACTGTCTGAATCTAAGTACTTACTGATGTAAAGGCCAAAATTTACTCCAGTTTTGGGAAAACAACTCACAAACAAAAGTCTACTTTAAATATACAATGACCCTCACCTCCACTCCTCTGCCTTTACAAAAACCCACAATACAAACTGAGGGGAAAAGTAGGAAGACTTTTTTATGTAGTACTGGAAGCTGAAATTTTTGTTATGTTGTAAATAAAATCAAAACACTATCGGTTCTACTTCAACTTTTAGGGCTGAATAAAGTTTATTCTCTGAGAAGAAAACATAATGATGTCACTGAACCCAGATTTTTCCTCCTAACAATCTACACTACTTCCAAATATGCAAGAGTATTGCAAATACAGCTGTGTTGAAATGTCAAAGAAGCCAAGACTTCTTTTCAAAAACCATGTATTAAAATTGTTACCCACCAGTCAGAAGCCTTTCATGGATACCAATATTTGAAAGATTATATACAAATTACATCTATAAAGTCATGTATATAAAGGGGTTTTTGTATTAGAATTATCCTTTACCTAACTGCCTAAAATTGTGAAAATTAAAGAAAGTCATTTAGACTGCAAACTCAAATATCTAAAAGACAGAAAGTGCAATGTTTTGTTTGCCTGTACCACCTTAATTTCTCCCATTTTTGCAATAATTGAAGCAATCACCTCTTGGGAAAAGCAAGCAATTATAATTAAATGCTATATAGCAACATGAAAGGGGATTCATTAGATGTGCATGAGAGAAATAAGCAAAACATTCCTAGTGGCTAAATAGAAAAACTGGAAACTAAGATTACATGAGTCTGATACAGTTGAAAGACTCAGTTAATTTAACTGAGATTCTATTAAAATGAAGAGCAGGAACCCTACCATACACCAAACAATTCTGAGCCTTGAGTGTTCAAGACTGGGCAGTCTGCTGACACTTGGGTGACCTGTTCAGCTGATGGCACCAAGAGCCTTACTTTCCCCCCTGATCCCAACAAAACAGCCAAGCCTGCACCCAGCTTAGCACTCTCTCCCACAGGACGCAGAGAAGATTCAAGGATGGTGAGGAGAGTTGAGGGTGGAGGTAATTTTAATTTGCTTTCCATTTTAATATGGAAAGCAAAAGCTATGTGCCCAGGCAGAGTGGAAGAAGGAACTGATTTACTGCTTCCCATTGGTAAGCAGGTGTCCAGCCGCTTCCTGGAAAGCTGAGCCTCAGCACACTCAGCGGTGGCTCAGGAATTGGAATACAAATGCCACAGCCACAAATGTCCGCCTTTCCTTCTCCTTCTCCCCAGCTTCTATCACTAAGCAGCACATCAGATGGTACAAAACAGTCCTTTTGCCAGTTTGGATGAGCTGCTGAGCCCAGGGGAAGCCTTCATGCAGGGGCTGGCCTTAGTGTGTCAAGCCTGGAGTTGCATGTCAAACAGCATCACCATCTCCACTCCCTCATGCTGCTAGCACAGCCATCCCACTGCAATCTTGTACCGCTGCTTTAGTAGTGGCAAAACCTGCTCTCCTGAACCCCATGGCTTGCTGCTGTTTTGGCATGGTGCCAGGCTGGAGTGCAAGCAACAGCAGGAAACAGTGACTTTGAAGAATTTCTGATTCTCTTAAACCTCTGGAATTCTGTGAAACAATGAAAGAGACACTTTCTGGACAGGACTTTGTCCACATTGATTTCAATGGCTAGCTGAATCTAAAGATGTGCTAGCATTCCTCAGAAAAAAGAAAAAAATCTTAAACCAAGAAAAATTACTAAAACCAAAAAACCTTTTTTTAATGGAAATTATTAGCAAGCTGTTAAAAATGTGGGCTGTCACAGATCCTGCTACAATGCTGTTTAAAGAAGAAGGAAGCAGGAAAAATTAATGGCAGGACTGATAAATATCGAAAGAGCATAGGGAAAATTAAGATTCTGAGCTTGTCAATACTACAGAGTTAAATGATCATTTTTAACACTATTTCATTTTGCATTCCTTTACAAACCTTGAATTTTTTTGTTTCATTTTTTAAAGTTAGTATATTAGAGTAACTCCCCACGTTATCTTACACATCCTTTTTTAAACATAATGGGTGTAAAAGTGGTGTACACAGACCCTCAGCTATGCAGAGGGAATTTGGGTGCATTCCTCCGTAACTCTTAACAAGCAAAGGTTTACTGGAATGCAAAACCTTAGCCTTCAGGGACAATGAAGTACTTCAGGGCAAACAAACTAACCTGCAGAAAATGAAAATGATAGTATTTTCTTGTATGTCACTTAAGATTTATTTTTCCAAATGAGGTCAAATTTATGAAAAAGCTCTTATCAGTTTGTAACATTTTCTAGTTTGAGTCTTTTACGGTTATCTTTAGGGTCAATTTGCAACAAAACATATCAGTGTTCAGTAAACATGCTGCTGTTAAAAGTTCAAATGTCTACAGTTAACTGAATGTTGATTAATGAGCTATTTTTGATCCAGTTCCAGAATATGTTCTGGAGAGCATACTCAGGCACCATTTGCTTTGCTAGGGTAACCAGAATGCTTGTGGCATTTTCCCTCTCTTCCTACAACTTAAAAACACATTTTCTCACATGTAGTGTTTTTTCTCAGTCTTGCTTTATTGCTGGTATTACTGGCAGAGAATGCATATTATTTTTATAATTTGCCTGAAATGAGAATCACATTTGTCCTTATCTGCATGATGGCAGATAAACACGTAAGCACTTGTGACACTAATACCACTTTGTTTTCTGTGGAGATAAACTACCCCAACTAGGGCTTATCTTTACCATCTATTTCTAATGCTAGCTACTGCAAATGCTCTAAGAAGAGCTACACTTAGTCAAGCCTTTCTTTCCTCTGGCTAGCAGCCAGCCGTGTTGCTGTAACTGCCTGCTGCTGACTACTTATGTTTGGGGACAAGAAAAGGAGGCAAGTGTTTTGATTTAAATCATGCAGGTTCTGTGACCTCAGTAATGTAACATTATAAGTAAACAAACATGTATTCCAAATAAAAAAAAAATACACCACTACAAACCGAAAGCAACCAACAACAGCAGCAACAAAACCCCAAACCCTCTTGCTTTTCATACATACTTGGAAGTAAAAAACAAAAATCCCAACATTCTGGTCCCCTTTTGGATGGCCCAAAATACTGCTGCAAATATCAGCTTTTTGACTTGCCACCCATAGTAAACCATTCACAGGAGTTTAATCCTAGAATTTTGTTACTGCATTCTCTTTCGCACCTCTGACTCTCAAACAACTCTCCTCCTTTGCTACTTACGCTCCTCTCATCTCCTAATCTCCATGATACAAACTTACCAGCTATACCTGTTTCTAATGGCTTGAATTGGCCCATATAATACTTAAAGAGCCACAGTGTAACACTTTTCGAAAAGTCTCATTCGTGGCCCACAGATGAATTTTCACTTCTCCTAAACCCCGTCAAAAAAGTACATTTTTCCACAGAATTAACCTATTCTTATTTGTGAAAGCAACACTGTTAACTTCTCGCACTTTAAATCGGACGTGAAACTAAACAACTTTTGTTTTTCCTTAACTCACCATTTATTTTTTGCCAAGATGCTCTACACACTTCGGTAAAATTCATGTAAGTGAAATAACGATGATTGTAACTCAGGATATAGAATGTTTGAACTCTTTATGTTAAAATTGCTCTAAAAAGAAGGAATGTGAAGTATTCACATTTTTTAGACTTCTCTTGACTCTGTTCATTACATTTTTTACCTTTATACCACATTTAGACAACAAACACTAATACTTTTCACAAAATAGACTAACAATAAAAAATTTAAAAATAATCAGAAAGTTGCCCCCAAGGAGGATTTGTTGAGGTCTTCCAGAGTCCAGTTCTCACAATGCAAAAAAAAAAAAAAAAGGCAGAAAAAGAAAAACTGAGACTACTCTCACTTTAACAAATCTTTAACGAATGTGCCAATTCGCAGACTGTTTCTTCCTTGCTGCAGCTGAAACAATAAATCTTTCTCCAATCTACTGGGCACAAATGCCACCGATCTTTCAACTGGTAGGCTACCAGTTGAAACAGCCTACCAGTTCTTCTTGCAACTGCAGCAAGAAGAAACAGAAGAAAGATTCAGGCTTCTGCCAGTGAAGCAGTAGGCAAAAAACCCCAAACCCAACAAACAAAAAACCCCCACAAAAAAACAAACAAAAAAAACACCCACAAAAGAATTCTGTATTACCAAATGACTCATCAGGAAAACTGGAAGGGAAAATCATGACCGTCAGCCACTGCCTGATGATAGCATTAGCTCCAGTTCACTGTTCCTTGAACATTTCATTTAGCTCATCTAACAGCCAACTACCTCCAAACCCAGCGTTCCATTGCCTGCAGCCACAGGCTCCCATCGCTTTTTGAGGCGAACAAGCTGTAAGCTAATGACACAGTGATGCGGTCTAAGAAAGTAAACCAGCAGAAAACTAGCCCTTCAATACAAAATGAGTAATTAGCTGATGATTCAAGTTCAGGAGCCAAGACGGGAAGGAAGCTGGCTCTGTCAGGAGCATGTAGTCAGTGGTTGACACAAACTATATTGCCACGCTGCATCATTATACACTACTTCTTACTGCTTTGGTTCTTCAGTTTATTCTAAGTTACATTTCCAGACCAACCATTACTTAAGGTACACATTTACTATATGGAAGCAGACAACAAACTCTCTACCTCTCCCTGAAATTTTAGCTTATCTTTAAAGAGTTAATATTATTAAATTTCAACAACGAAATTTTGTTATAGCTTCACAAAGAGAATTGTAGTTCTCAGTCGACAGACATCGGTCTGACAGCCCTAACAACCCACTATGGATCAAATGAAAATGCTGTGCTCTCTTCTGTAAGCATCAGTCTGAATTAGCCTTCTCACCACTTGTAGCGAGCACCAGCGAGACACGTCAGCTGCAACCACAAGCTGTTCACTAATAAGTCATAGTGCTGTTGTTCACTGGAGAAAGCTTAATGTGATCTAAAATGTTACATCATATAACCCTCTATGCAACACAGTTCAACCTCATGACAAGCTTACTGTAAAAAAATACCACTTTTTACAATATTCTTTCCTTGCCTATTTTTAATAAAAATATGTACTGTGTGCTGCTTCATGATACATAAAGCAAACAAATTGATAGAAAAACATTTACTTATGCCAATGAGAATTTAAATGTTCCAACATGAAACCTTATCTGCATGTACGTACTTGTACCATTTCAGTATCAAATACTGGAGTTTTTTCTGAAGGTTGCTTTATCAAACTTCAGTGCATTTTTGTCAAGTGACAGAGATAGTACAGTTGAAGCCAACTGGATCCTCTACAGAATTAAGACATACCAGACTACCAGAGGCGAAAACAAATAGAAGAAAAACCCCAAACCACAGATCACATAATATAGAGAATTTTGTTGTTTGGTTACAGCCTTGTACACCTCCAAGGTCTTGAAGCAAAACACCACCATACACCTCTATCAAAAGCAACCTATAGCAACCTTGCAGCACGCTATTTTAACACCTCTATAAATATTCCTTGATTACTGTAAATAAAAAAGACTATTTTAACAGCTGGGATGAGTTATCCATACCAGTTTTCTTTTTAGGTATATAATTTCCTCACTCAAACTGAGAGGTGTAACTATAATTTCACTGTAATGTAGAAGGCACATTTTCTTCTGCCTTCTGCAGAATGGTTTATACCTGAACACTACATTTTTCCTTTATACTTGAGGGTTGTTGCTGGAATTTTACTGAAGACATTAAATCACAATTAATCAATTACTATTCTGTTAAATTTAAGGAAAGGGTCAAAGAATTTTTTCTTCTGTCAGAAGCAGTAATGAAAATATAACCTTAAGACCCATCTACAAAGGATCACTGTTACTTCTGACTCCATAAATTCATGCTGGTTTTAAGCTAGTCTATTGAAATGCGACACAATTTAAGAAAGCATCAATTCTGAGCACCGAATGAGGTGGCTTTTTATATCTGGGACAGAAATGATCCAAAATATGGAATTCATTCATCAGTTAAATGAAGAGGTTTTTTCCAACCTGTTAATCAAATAAAGTACACAAAGCATTTTCTGGTATTTTATCATGAGACTGAAGAAACAACAGTGACCACAGATATTGCATGTTCTCTGACCCCTCCCGAACATAAACATAGTTTGTTAGGTTTGATGTTGAGATGCTAGGAAAAGACAAGGAGCCAAGTGTAATCAGTGAAATATTGATATTATTAAGAATTCTAAGGTTTAATTTCTATTTTGGGACTAAGAGTCACATTTGCCTAGCACATCTACTGTCATCAATCAACAATGCAAGAAAGTTATTGCCAATATCTATAGTAGCTATGGCCTCTCCAATAAAAATACATAATGATTTTTTAAATGGCAGAGAAACCAGAATTGCGAGCAGATAGCTTTGCTTCTATTTACTTCGGCAAATGAAAAACTTATGAAAACAAACATTCTAAGCATCTTTTCAGTGATATTTGGAACGATTAGTATTTTTGTACCCATGAAATTAAAATTACATGTCAATAGGATTTTTTCATGTAAGCAGTAAAAAATACGAATTCTGAACAACTTCTTCTTCAAAATACTTTTAACAAGATTTTTTATTTCATGGATATGCTGCTTAGACTACCAACTAACCGAACAAAAATGCTCTTTCATTCTTTATGAAAAAAATAAATCCAAACAAAAACCACAGGTAGTTTTTTATTTACTTCGTATCTCCCAGCAGGTTTAAAGTGAAAGGCTGAAACTGTTCAGAAGAAATAGAGTACTCAGAAACTGCATTCCAGGAGCTGCTATTCACAACCAATGAAAGCAAAGCAAAACAAATGTGTGACGTAAAATCAGTTTTGAAAAACCTGGGAAAGAAATAAAACTCAAATGTGAGCTATTACTTTCTTTTCATCAAGTATATAAATACAAAGGAAATTTTTGACAAATTATGCCAGAAATACTTCAAAACTCTTCTTGGGTGTTTTGTTATTTTATTGCACCTCAGCAACCTCATAAGGAAGCGAACTTAGAGAATATAAGGAAGAATAATAAAAATAATAATAAACCCTTCTGAAATCCAGGGTCTGACAGCTGTTCGACTCAGTGGTAGGTGCTGGGCAGTAACACATGCTAAGAAAGGAAGCTCTGCCTCATTTACTACTACACCATCCTAATTTTTAAACATAGATTTCTGTATGTTTTCATCAGTTTTGGTAACAGAGCAGTAGAAGAAACTGCCCAAAAGGTATTATAAGTTTACCAGCTTACAAAAAGAATGAGGCGTAGGGGAAAGGGACAGCAAAAAATACCTTGAGGAATAAACCAGAATATATCACTGCAAAAATTCAAATTTGGACCTTACAACAGTTCTGTGTAAAGTTAATTACTAACAGAAGCCATTTACACCAGCACAAAGCTGCAAGTATGAAAGGGAAAGTCCCATGAAGAAACAGGCTAATTCAAAATAAAGCAACTTCTCGAAAACAGAAGCCGGAAGTCTCACCTTCTTGGACATGACAGTGAGTGAGGCTGCAGTGCAGGGCATGAAACTGCACACAAGTACTGACTTCTCATCTGCTGCACTCCAGTGATAACTGGAGATATTTTTTATAGATGGCTGAACACATCCAATATGATAGCAGACTACTCTTAAATGGAATTCAAAAGGACAAGCAAGTTATGGAAAAGCAAAATAAAACCCCAGATATTCAATCCTTATAGTAAGGGTACTGCCTAGTGCAGTAACTTTCTTAAGGAAGTAGCATTTGCAAGTGGAATGCAAGAACTTTAGCATCAGGATTACAAAGGCCCCTAATAGAAGGGGAAAAATCCATCAATTGCTGATAACAGACAGTTACCCCTTGAAAATCTAGTAAAAGGCAGGTTACAGAAGTCTGTCTGTTGTCAAGCTGAAATTATTTTTCTTGTTGCAGTGTCAGTTTCTTCTGCAGAAGATATGAAAGTCTGCTAAACAAATAGGTCAAAAGGAGGTCCATCAGTTTTGTCAAAACCATGCTAACAATTTAGAACATGCACTTGTGTTTTTGGAAGAGGGATTTCAAAAACATCAAGCTTCATGTGAGCTTGGAAAAGCGAAGGTTTATAAAATTAGTAGCATATTTTATAGTGTAGACTTGCAAAAGGTTGAGACAGCTGCAAAGCATGACTGAATGGAGATAATACAATAACCACTGAAAATAAATAAAGCCGGCAACAGTCTTGATTGTATCCAGGTTCAATTTTTTCCTGGCTTGTACTGAAATATTCTGATAGGTGACCACGTGCTTAAATTCACAGGACAAATGATCAGAAGAAAAACTATCCATTCTCAGAAGGTATGGAGAAGGAAGTAAGACAAAATAAGGCAGAAGGAGTTACATGGTTGCCAAGCACAGAAGAAAGGTGGAAAGAAGAACCTTTGCTCAGAGAAGGCATCATGTAGTAATGCCTGCTGGGGATCTAAGGAAGCCTCTTGAGTGGCAGGAGAAGTTGGGTTGAATGCTCATGCTGTCTTTGGTAACAGTGCTTCCTGGTTCCAAAACCAATGACATGAGAAAACACTATACTGCCCCTGACCGAAGCCTGGGCCACTACTGTCATCTAGTGTGCTGCTCAAGAATTTGAACAACTGACCTAGGCCAAGAGTGCCCTATTTGCATATGTGAATGGGAACCTGAGAACCACATTCTAATCTGAAGCCTACAAATAGAAAATGTTAGCACTGTGTCAGTTGAAACACCAATTAACTTTGTGGGGTTTTTCTCTGGAGAAGGTACACTTGCCCAGTTGGGCCAACAGCAGATCAGGTTTCTCAGGCTTAATCAAGACCCCTGAATCAGTCACATCCCTGGTAAAGGGTGGAGCTCACCAAAAATTTCTCATCTATGTTCTTTCTTGTGGAAGGTGACCAGTACAACACACATATGACAACACGATCACTTCGTAGCCTTTGTCTTTCTCTCTGTTCAGCTAAAAGCACTTTAATGCTGCACCTAATCCTCCCAGGGGAGAACTATACTCTACAGCAGTGTGGTAAGAGCAACCTGATCTAGAATGTGCTCCTATCACTAATGTAACAGTCGGATGGGTAAGAACTGTTTCTCAGGATAAAATATCTGTCACTGTTCTATGGATGTACGTTTTGAGACGCAACTTGTATGTAAAAACACTGTGGTGGTTATAATAAATGCTGCATTTTTCTGAGCAGTGGATACATTCGCAATTTCTCCTGAAAGAAAGAAGCAGAGCTTCCTTCACAAAAATTAATAGAAAATTAGCATCTGAGATTCTACCCATCTGTCAAAACTGACAGAAAATGATCCATGGGAAAAAAAATAGGAGGGGAGAAAGACAGGTAGATGATGTAATCACTTAAGGCCTTTTCACTTCATAAATGAGAAATTAATTTGAAAAGATTATGATTAGAGAGGTATTTTAACCCAAGCTACAAAGATTTTTATAATTTTTTTCCTTTGGAATGGACAAACAGGTAAAACCCCCACGTACTCCACTGCAGAGCACTTCTAAGAAGTAAATTTAAGACCACCAAAACTATCTTTGGATGACAGCACTCTTAAAACTCTGAGAGTGTTTGCAGATATTAGCTTGAAACTTTACTGGAAAAGTCGCCGTATCAATACTGAAGCGATTTGGGGAATATATTAAAATTCTCACAAAATATACATGAATGGCTGCCAAAAAATTTGCGATCTCACTGACTGAACCAGTCACTGAGTGAACCAGTCAGTGAAGAAATAATGTTAATTTCAATAATCAGAAACAAGCATTTGGAATTTGGACAAATAAGAGATAATTAGCCCTGGATAAACAAAACTTAAAAAAAAGCTTCCCAAAGTCTCTCACACAGTAATTTCAGAATTGTTTCACAATTCAAGAGGCAAATGAAAAGATGCTTTTATTTGACACCTTCTGAAAAATTACACTGGAATTTCCTGAATTTTAATGACTGTTCCTAAAATCTTTTGTTATTTCTTTCAGTCTTCTGAATCCTAGTCTTTAAAAGAGAATCCTTTAATGGTTCTTAGCCCTCTCCACAAGACTTGACACATTTTCATTTCAGTTAATTACGTATCATTAATTTCCTTATTTGATTCCTGTTCTAAATGCGCATTTCAAAATGCAGAGGAAAAAGACAATGAACAAAAAGTAAATAATGCTTTTACATAATTTCCTTGATTTTAGTTTCTGTAGCAAACATTCTGATGTGTGAGTTCACAATGACTTTTTTTCTTAATTTAAGCATCCTTCATAAATCAACGCTTTAGACCCAAGTAAATGGTTAAAGAGTCTTTAGCTCAAACCTGAGATTGACATACAAATTGAGGAATTTGAAGACAACCCCCCCTGCCAGATGCAAGAAATTATATATATATAATTAATACAGCTAATTCACAAGTGCTTGGAATTGTATCAGCATTACATGCTTGGAGTCTTGGAATTCCAAGCATAACGGAATGCCCTCACAAATAAAAAAATTTTGGCACATACATTCTACTGTACATTATCCAAACCCGTTTCCCCAATCTTGTATTTGATATCAGGCTTTGAATGAAGATTTTAAGTCTTACAAACTACGCATGTTAGTCTGTATTCTATAAAGCAGCAACTACAATATTTTACATGCTTCTGTAACAAAGGCATCATTATAACTAACTTTTATATGCTCAAGAAACAGGGAAGTGTTCTGTTTTTCTTCACCAAGGGAAATGACAACAAAGCAAGCACAAGGGTGGCTAGTATTCATAATGAGACTCATAAATAAAGGAAATTATGTGCACAGTTATTCATACATAAGTTACTTTTCCTCCTTTTGTTTACCATCCTGTAAAGTTCCGTTCATTAAAAAACAGGAAGAGAGGGATAGGCCGAAGCAGTCAGGACCATTGCTGCTGTGGCATTAGTTTTACGAAGATTATAAAACAGTCTGAAGTAAAATATGTCTAAACAGTGTACCTTCTTGAATATGCTCAGGGAATTGCACAGAACGTGACAGAAAGATCTTCAAATGCTACACTTAAATCCTTCCCAAAAAGGCAACTTTCAAAACATAGTTAGATTTTCAAAATTAACAGCTCATAAATGACGTCAGGTAACAGTCTAATTTCTCTGACAAATGGAGACAGAAATTTAAGTAATATTAAAATAACACTCTCTGCATGAAACATATGTGAGAACAGTCACAATTAATTGAGAAGACAACCAGTTATAACAAACAATTAAAGCAAGCCCCATCTCTCTTGTCAATTTAAATTATCCTTATATAAATGGTAGATTACCTCCATTGAGATTCGTCTGTGTATCCGGTTTCTGAGACAAACACCTGTGGGAGACTGCACTTCATCAGATGACGTTCCAGAAGCTTGGTCACTTTCACCATCTGACCCCATTTTCAGATTTTCATGAACAATATCTTAAAAGTAAGCCAGACAATTGAAAACAGTTAAATCAGTATTCCACCAAACATCTCACAGACGGAAAACAATCGTTATCATATTGTGCACTGGATTGTGTGGCAGAGTCAAAGACTCATCACAGTCCTGGTAGTCTTGATATACTTTTTATGACAGGAATCACAAAATGAACAGGATTACTTTATAGGACTTCTACACAAATTTTAACATTATTTTCCTTACTTGGTTTGCAGCAGAAACCAATTTTCCAAAACAAGTGTCAGACAATCCAATGCCAATTATAAACCACCTTCCCCTCAAAGCTTCAGTTCCCAAACTCCCTCACTACCTCTTCTCTTTTTAGCTGCTTCTGGATATAAATCACTAGTGAAAATAGTTAACATTTTCAAACCAGACTACCTGACGTTAGCAACCTAAACGTATCTTCAGAAAGCTTAAAAAAGCCCAAGAGGTATAGGTATTATTTTCAGCAATGCCAAATATGGAAACTTCAGACATAAAACCCACTGCTGTGCATGTGTGGAGGAAAGGGATATATTCTGAATGTCTAAATAAAGGTCTGCAATGTACAAGTGGATTCAAGCAGAGAACCTGATATTTAGGAGCAATTAAGTGAAATTTGTGAACTTACATAGGAATTTAGGTATATAATATTATATAATGTTGCAGGATCTTCATGTCAATTGAACATGAATCCTATAGATTCATCCACACAGAAGAGCTTATGTATATTAAGTTTATAAATACACACTACTTTAAAGCACCACAAGATCAGAATCTTCCAGACTTTGGAATACTGTAAAGAATGAAGAGATCAAGGTGGTGTCATTAATAGCATGAAGAGCCAAATGACTTGCAAAAGGTCACTGTCCTGGGTTCAGCTCTCAAACCGCGACAGTCACACAATGAGGAATTGGTCATACAAGCAATTCACTATGAGTAACGCTCCATCATCACCTCCGAAATATTTGAACTCCAAATTACCATAGAGATTAAATACTTAGACATATAAAGGAGGTGCTTCAAAAGATAACCATTTCCCTGCCCTCTGCTGATCCTTGGTATTAAGCATTATCTTGTACAGGGTAAAAGAACTCAAGGAACAACTAAAATCTCAGAACTCTGTCCCTACAAAATGCTAGTATTAGCAAAACACACAGAGCTGAACTCAGCTACCTGAGTACTACCAGCACACCTGAAAATATTTAACATTTGCACAGCATTACAGCAATAAAAAAAAGGAGAAAATGCACATTTTATCACTATTGACAAGAATGAAAACAGTATTTTTTAGGGGAAAAAAGCCTTTAGGCCAATGTCTGGTTATCTGCACATCTTCTAAAATGTTTGTCTACTTTGGCTCATGTGACTTCAAACCATCAAATTCTTCCTCAGTACAAAGAATTTCCTTTTACAGAAAACAGAATGGATACGAAAAGATTAACTCATAAGGTATTTGCACCACATATTTTAACTTGAAGTACTGTAAAACACACAAACTAGGCAAAGCAGATTTTCCAGCAGCAATGCAAATCTAAAGTGGATTTCTATTCTGATGAAATGTAGATTTTTAAGAGAGAGACAGACAGACACACACACACACACACTCACTGGTGGAGCCAAGCTCTGCCCTCCCTGAGACAGAAATGGGAACACCCACCAGAAAATGCCCAAGATCAACCGGACCTTGTATCCTGCCCCTGCCGGGCTGAAGACAGCAGCCTAAATCAAAGACATGAATGGAGCTAAGTCTGTGCTTGGGGTGGCAGGCAAAAGCTCTCCTTGGCCACCTTATGCTCCCAGGTGCCTCTGAACAACAGGTAAGAGGCTCTGGATGTGAAAGGCTAGTCAGCAGAGGATGTGGATGACAGCACATCTACACCAGAGGTGTCTTCAAGGTCAGAAAGGCCTACCCCCTGTAACGACCACCTCCAGGAAGAAGAAGAGATGGATTTTAGCTGTAGGCGACTCCCTTCTGAGGGGAACAGAGGGTCCAACATGCCAGGTAGACCCTTCTAATAGGGAAGTCTGCTGCCTCCCAGGGGCCTGGTTACACCAGAGGTGTCTTCAAGGTCAGAAAGGCCTACCCCCTGTAACGACCACCTCCAGGAAGAAGAAGAGATGGATTTTAGCTGTAGGCGACTCCCTTCTGAGGGGAACAGAGGGTCCAACATGCCAGGTAGACCCTTCTAATAGGGAAGTCTGCTGCCTCCCAGGGGCCTGGTTTAAGGACATCACTAGGAAACTTCCTAGCTTAGTTGAGCCCTCAGACTATTACCCATTACTGATCTTCCATGCTGGTTACGAGGAAGCTGCAACTCGCAGTCCAAATGCGCTCAAAAGACATTTTGGGGTCTTGGGTCAACTGGGGAAGGAATATGGAACACAGGTTAGGACATCACTAGGAAACTTCCTAGCTTAGTTGAGCCCTCAGACTATTACCCATTACTGATCTTCCATGCTGGTTACGAGGAAGCTGCAACTCGCAGTCCAAATGCGCTCAAAAGACATTTTGGGGTCTTGGGTCAACTGGGGAAGGAATATGGAACACAGGTTAATTTTTCCTCTCTCCTTCCAGCTGCAGGCAGCAACACTGGAAGAAACAGATGGACCCAGTCTATTAATACATGGCTCCGTGGCTGGGATCACCGCCACAGTTGTTGGATTTTTACAATGGGATGGTCTACAGGATGCCAGGTGGGATTCACCTTTCTCAAAGGGGGAAGAGGGTCTTTGCTCAGAAGCTTGCGAGGCTCCCTCTTAGAGCTTCAAGTTAGACCTGCAGAGGGAGAGGATAAGCTGTGGGATGACATGCCATGGTTAGGGGCATGGGGTGCTAGCAAGGGCCCTCAGGCTATTGCTCTGAGGCATGCTGGAGACACTGCAGCACAGTTAAAGTCTTAGGGAGATGAGCCAGAGGCTCCTAAGGTAATAGAGGCCAAGAGGGAAACATCAGTAAAATATTTCAAAGGAATTAAGGGGAGCTCCTCCAAGCAGATGACACAGCTGACAGTGCAGCTGAAGTGCCTCTACACCAACACACGTGGCAACAAACAGGATTTGGAAGCCACTGTGCTGCTAAAAAACTGTGACCTGATTGCCATTACTGAAACTTGGTGGGACAAATCCCATGACTGGAGTGCAACTACTGATGGCTACAGGCTGTTCAGAATGGATAGATGAGGAAGAAGGGCAGGCAGCATTGCCCTCTAGGTCAAGAAATGGATAGAGTGTGAAGAGCTGTCCCTGAAGAACAGCCACGAGCAGGTCAGAAGCTTATGGGTAAGAATAAGAGACAGAGGCACTAAAGGGAACCTTATGTTTGGCATCTACTTCAGGCCACCTGATCAAGGGGAACCTACTGATAAAGCCTTCTTGCACCCACTACAGGGGGCATTCCCTCGCAAGCTCTTGTACTGCTAGGGGGCTTCAACCATCCCGACATCTGCTATAAAAGAAGCACAGTGAGCTGTAGCCAATCCAGCAGACTCCTGAAATGCATAGAGGATAATTTCTTAAGGCAGGTAACAGCCCCACCAGAGGGGATGTGATACTGAGCCTGATACAAAAGCAAGTGAGCTCATTGGTAATGTCAAGACCAGAGGCAGCCTGGGCTGCAGTAATCACACACTGGTGGAGTTCACCAGTGAGGGATATGGGTCAGGGGAAGAGTAAAATCTGGACCCTGAATTTTAGGAAAGCAAAGTTCAAGCTCTTCAAGGAGTTAGTCAGTAGGACCCCTGGGGAAATGGACCTCAGGGACAAGGGAGCAGAACAGAGCCAGCAGATCTTTAAGGACACTTTCCATTGAGAGGAAGAGCTGTCAGTCCCTGGGTGTAAGAAATCAGAAGGGAAGAGAGCAACATGGCTGAGTTGAGACCCAGTGGCCAAACTCGGAAGAAGGAACTGCAGAAAGATGCAGGGACAGGTAACCTGGGAAGAGTGTAGGGACACTGCTCGGTTGGGTAGGGATGAGGTCAGGAAGGCCAAGGCGTGGCAAAGGAGGCAAAGAATAATAAGAAGGGCTTCTACAGGTATGTCAACTGGAAAAGGAATGTTACAGAAAGCGTATCTCCCCTGATCGACATTGCTGGCAAGCTGGTAACAACAGATGAGGAGAAAGCTAAGGTACTCAACAACCTTTTTTGCCTCAGCCTTCATTGGAGGGCAAAGTTCCTCCCATGGTAAGAGAAAATCAGGTTCATGACCACCTGAGGAGCTTAGATATATGTAAGTACGTGGAGCTGATGAGACACATCCCAGAGTCCTGAGCGAATTGGCTGACGTAGTAGCCAAGACACTCTCCATGATATCTGAAAAGCCCTGGTAGTCAGGTGAAGTTCCTGGTGACTGGAAAAAGGGAAACATTGCACCCATTTTTAAACAGGGTAAAAAAGAGGACCCTAGGAACTACTGACCTGTCAGCCTCACCTCTGCGCCTGGGAAGATCATGCAACAGATCCTCCTAGAAGCTGTTTTAAAACACACAGAGTACAGGGAGGTGATTTGAGACAGCCAGCATGACTTCACAAAGGGCAAGTCCTGCCTGACAAGCCTAGTGACGTTCTATGATGGCATGACTACATCAGTGGACTAGGAGGAGCTATGGATGTCATTTATCTGGACTTCTGTAAAGCCTTTGACACGGTTTCCCACAACGTCCTTCTCTCTAAACTGAAGAGATATGGATTTGATGGGTGGACTGTTAGCTGGATAATCACTTGGTTGGATGGTCGCATCAAGAGGGTAGTGGTCAAAAGCTCAATGTCCACATGGAGACTGGTGACAATTGGTGTCCCTGAGGGACCAGTATTGTTTAATATCTTCATCAATGACAAAAACAGTGGGATCAAGTGCACCCTCAGCAAGTTTGCAGATGACATCAAGCTGAGTGGTGCAGTTGATACACCTGAGGGATGGGATGCTATCCAGAGGGATACAGACTAGATATAAGAAAGAGGTTTTTTTACACTGAGGGTGGTGAAACACTGGAATAGGTTGCCCAGAGAGGTGGTAGATGCCCCATCCCTGGAAACACTGAAGGCTCTGAGCAATCTGATCTAGATGATCATACCCCTGCTCACTGCAGGAATGGGTTGGACTAGATGACATTTGAATGTCCCTTTCAACCCAAAGTATTTTACAATTCGATGAATCTCCCCTGCAAGTCATGCTCAGATTTGGACTGAATGAGGAAAAAAATAAGCCGCACTCCTCGCATAATAAGAAGCAATCTTCTGGTTTCTAACAAGGTAAATATTCATCAGTGCTTCTAAAGGCATGGTAGGTTGAACCAGAGGAAAAGACTTCCAAGAAGTCTCTAAGGATCAGCCTTATCCTTAAGCTAAGCAGAAAAAAGTGGCTCTTTTTTGCCAAGTCTCTGAGAAATCTCTATTATTCTCTGTCGCAACTTGACAGTGATCTTTTTAAAAATCTCTATCAAACTATGAGAAATTAAAAGCATAGTTGAAAGCACTACTTGCAGCAAAGCTGTTATGTCAGCATTGTTGCATCTGGTAAATACCACATTAACTGTATCAGTTCTTTATTAAAGATTCTCTTTTAAAATACTTATCTGAGAGATAATACAATCCATTTTGGGAGTTACAGCTCTCAAGATTCCGTTTCTAAGTGTAATAGCTACTGACAATTGTTTCCCAATTTACTTACACTCATGTTAGCACAACCCCACTGACTGGGTTCCAAGCCTATTTTCTGTAGCGAAGCTAGACAAGAGACAGTTATCTGGGCAACCTTACAAAAGACGACTGATGATATTAAAGAAGTATTGTTTTTTAAGCCTTGGAGCAATTACATCATTTCTTTTTAAAAAAAGACTGACACTTAAAGTTGTCATGTGATTGATAAACTTAAAATGCAATTTTCAATTCATAAAAGCATACCTATTATAAGATTACTATTAAAAAAATGACACTTTGATATGCAACGTTCTGAACTACAAAGAGCATCGTAGTTGACAAAGATAATTCTACTAAGATGACCACCTATGGAACAATACACAACTAAGGACTGTTTCTAGAACTGCGATCACAAACCCATACATTTGGGGCAGATAAAATAGTTGCAAGGAGATTCTGCGCTTTATAAATGGGAAATGTAAAGACAAAGTGGGTCTGTACCACTCAAGTGTAAAAATGTAGTATTTCACACTTATATAAAACGATGGTCAGTCTATTTTGAATACTGCTGTGATATGACAAATTCTGGTAAATCTGGATAAGCAACATAACCATAACCAAAAGGGTTTAAGCAGGACACTGGCTGTAGCATCCAGAACATCTGTCATTAAGCACATGCCTGAATTTCTTTTGGGATAAATACCAAACTGTCTATAAAAGTTTGCAGATGTTTTAATGATATTCTAAATAGGGATACCTTTAAGCTTTTAAAAAACATCTTGACAGTGTTATCATCTAAGATCAATGTGTTCTTTTATTTTATTCAATTAAAAGCACATTAATAGAGCCTTACAATCATTATTTTAATAGCATAATCCCAGGAATAAGGCATTAGACTAGTCACTTTAATCATTTTACACAGCTGCATGACGATATTTGATTAAGCAATTATGAAAATCATGCAAATACTTCCTTCGTTTCGCAGCTTTTCTATAGGCATGGTCTTCTGAGGTTTCAGTGGTTCAATAATTTATTGAATTGCTTTCACTGAATAGCCAAGCCATTTTCTTACACAGGTGTTTATTTTAATGTACTCTACATATCTAATTAAATATCCCGTATGGCTATGAAATGAAAAGGTGTAAATGACTACAGGAAAAAGGCTGCCCTCATTTCAGCTGAAAGGAATGCACCACCAAAGAAATTCATACAGGCTGTCTACAGTGCAACAAATGAGAACTCCTGCAAGTGAGCTAAAATAATAGCAGTCAGTAGGTAAGACTGCACAATCTTTCCCTCTTATTTCTAATGATTAAAAAAAAATAATCACGTGACTTGCATATTGGATTCCTTCCAATGCAAACTTTTCCAAAACTTACTTTTCTAAAAATTGCCTACATTTTATGATTAGTTTCACTACTATTTTCACGAGTCATTGGAATAGAGGAAAAAACGTAAAGAAAAGAGGATGAATGAAGAGAGCAAAGAAAATAAAAAGTCTCCTGTAGTGTAGCATATTTGACCATTTCATTTTTGGTGTCATGATCCCAATGGCAAAAACTTGAGCATCCTGCTGAGTAATAACCCCTCTCGTACAGCAGGAACTAAAGGAGGAAAGATGTGAAGGAGGAGTAGAAAGAGCATCAGTAATTATTAATTTTCATCAAATGAGGAGTAAAAAACCAAATGGCATCATTGCATCCAAAGCAAAAAAAAGGTGTTTAACGTGTACATACACACACTCAGTAATTATATTCCATATTACTTCACAAAATTACACATTTGACAGGAAACTGTAGCTATTTAAAACACGGTACTATAACACTTCCTGCAGACTCACATATTAAAATTTTGAGTGCTATTTAAACTCTCGATCACATATAAAACTTTGTAACCGGAGAAAAATAAAATTAATAGCATTCTTCTCCAATAATTATATATCAGTAATTTTTCAGGTGAAAAATAAAGCTCTGAGAAAACTGGAAAATCATTAAAAGAAACCAAAACCTAAATTTTCCTTTCGAAAAGCTGATTTTAAATTCATAGTGCAATTTTGAAGAGAATTAAGTTATTGGTAAATTTACATTTAAAAATGCTATAGAAGGTTTTTTAAAGGCAACACACAAGATCAAGAGTGCAGAAGGATACATCTCCGCTGTTCCTGTACGCTGTTTTTATATATCTGATTTTACAATTAATCCATAAAAGCCTAATATTCCTAACCAGAGATTTAAGTACACAATTTTTTTTTAAAAAAACAAACAACCAAACCCTTTATCCTCCTGTTAGATTCTTGACAACTTAACCAAAACTTGTCTAGGCAAAAAAAGAAAAAAATAAAGTGCACAGGACTTGGGTGAAATCAGGAACTTGATATAGTAGTCAATCTGTGCACACCGGAACCTGTTTTCTTCTGTGAAAATAACAGCTGCTAAAGTCCATTCAAGAGGATAATTTTTTCAGATGGAATAGTAGCACAACAGTAAAAAGGCAAAGTTTTGAATATGATAAGTGATATTACAGCAGAGGAGGATGTAAGTGGTTTGACTGTTATCTTGAAGATTCACAGCTTAATCTCAAAGGAGATCAGTTTATCACTTCTAAAGGAGGGCAGAAGATTGAAAAATTAATAAATTTCTAATTAAACTGTGACTTTCATTTTCTAGTACCAATTAATTAAGCATAATTTAAAATAACATAAAAGCAGAGTAAAACATTAGTGGTGACTGGAGGCAGCAACATGACAAAATACTTGAAGAAGAAGAAAAAAATTTCATAAGTTATTCGCCCCACAAGAGACATAAATATAGCTCAGGACCACAACAAAAGGGTAATTGTACTTGAGTGGTCTTAATTCATCACTGAAAAAATAATTTTTTTCCTTATAATAATGAAAAACCTAAGTAACACACTAGTTCTTTTTAAATTTCACATATAGGATGATTATCCTCTGGCTTTATCATATTCAATTCTCATCAATGCTTAATGGAGATGGATATACAGGTTTCTTGCAAAGTATTAAGAATATTTTGTAACTTCTGCAACTTGTCAAAAATTCATGGGTGACTTCTGTGTGTTCCTGTAATTTCTTCCTGAACTTTCTTCCTGAAAATCTAGAGAGACATTCAGTACCTTAAAAACAAGTTTCTCTAACAACTCCAGAAAAAGATTGCATTCTGAGAGATTTATTAAAGCATTAGAATAACTGTATCTCTTGCTAAGAATCAATACAGACATTATTCTTCATAGAAAAATGAACTTAAACAAACAAACAATGTAGTAAATTACCTAATCTGCTCCCATTTCTGGGCATTGCCATGAAAGAGCCGAGGCTGCCCCCTATGACGCTATGCGGTCTCCGTAAAGGGGGCTTCTTGAAAGATCCTGTGTACTGGTGGAGAAATGAGTGCATGCTGTGAGACGTTGGAGGCCTGCCATTCTTCACAATAGGCTCTACAATTCACAAGGATCAAAATATTCATTCCCACAAGCAAGTAGGAGTGTCAGGAACATGCCAGAAGAAAAAAAAAAAGAAAAAAGAAAAAAACAGTTACTAGACAGGAAATCACCACTGTGGTAAGTTTCTTTCATACTAACAGTAGACCATCATACTACTGCCATTTCTCTATTAACAAATGAATACAACACATGGCATTAAGTATTATCTAAACTTCATTTCATTAAATTGTTCCTCTGCTGCTGGATCAGTAAATGACTTGAACATACAGTCAAAAAATGTGAACAAAACGAGAATGTAGTTTTTAATACCAGTATAATTATCTTCTTGTGAGTTAATGATTTGTATTATTGCACAAAGTTTCATCTTTACTGTAATTTAAACAAATCAGCTATTAGATTAACTTACATGATGAGCAAATTCAATCACAAGCTTTTGGAAATAATCTCCCTCTCAGAATTCTTGAGCATCACTAGTACAAAGTCCTTGCTACTGGAAATCGTTACAAAGAAACGTACCTGTCTATAACCAGCAGAGCTGTCATGCCATAATTAAAGTTATTAACTTACAGAATAGAAAAATAATTAAGTATTCAATTAGCTATTTTGGCTTTCTACTGTATTGTTTCAAACAAGATTGTAAGTTTTTTTTAAAAAATCATTATTCATAAGCACTTGCTAAAAATTATGAAATACTAGCAATGTTGAAATCTTACATGCACATGCACAGAAACTGAGTGTTTGTCTTCTCTCAGTAACTTGACCCTGCTCACATGGGCTAGCAGTCAAGGATTGCTATGGTACTAGGAGCAGTCTAACTCTAAAAACACAGACTATTTTTTACCCCAACAAGAAGCAGAATAGATGTCAGCTTGTATTGACTGTCACAAAACTGGACTTTTCAGAACCACTGATAAAGTCATTCATACAAGAAATTAAAGAACAAATACTCTCACTACAGAAAAAATACCCAGAGATCAGAGTCACCCAGCACTGTCCCTGTACAAGGGAAGAGACCAGAAGATACGCCCAAAGAACCCTTGAGATTCAAGTACTTTTATTTTTCCATCATTTGAATCTTTTTACCATTACAGATACATGCTCTTTGGTACTATTCGGGAGACAGAAACAGCAGCAGCTATGATTAAGCAACAGCAGCACAACTGCTTCTGAATGGAGTGGCATCTCTGATGTGTTTCAGAGACACTGCTCCCAGGGTGAAACACAGCTGGGATCTGCTCAGAGCTTCATTCATGCCTGCTGGGACAGGGAGCAGTCTGGGATGCTATTTCACCATCCCAGCTTATATTCTCCCACGCAAGGACCTCAAATCTTGCTTTCCCTTCCAAAATAAGAAGAATAGGAGAGCTTATTTTAGGGAAAGCAGAATATCAATGGTGAAGAAAAATAACAGCAACAAACATATAATAACTAAGGAAAACAAGATCTTCCCTCCCCACATATACAAAAGCTTTTTGGGATATATTACTATTATTGGTCTGAAACAAACAAAAAAAAAAATCACTCAACTCTACTGCTGCAAGAAATAAAATAAAATAAAATAAATGCTTCAGGTAGAAAACAAAATGACAGGCCATGACACCACTGTTATGAACCTGCCTGCATCTTTCAACTAGCATCCTTCTTAAATGCAGTTTCAAAGTAGGTGAACATGAGGAAAAACACGCCATATGTCCATATATATGTTCAGGAAGTTCGGCCAGTGTCTTCACCTTCAAAGTTCTGCACATCTGTCCCAAATCCTTATTCCTGTTTGTAATACACTGCATCATCCCTTTTGATTTAAGAGTGGTATCAGCTTCTTTGTGCATCTTCAACAGTAAATTTATCCTAGGGCAGCAGGCAGCATATTCTTCATCAATTTTTGAATATTACTACTACTACTTCCATATGACAGGGCACAACTACTGCTTTTGCATTTTATATATTAAAATCTGCTGCCTGCTTTCCAACTTTCTTACTAATCTTTGATTTGAATTTGATCTAGTTTCTAGACTAAGAACCTCACTCTGACTTTACACACAGGGCTGAACAAATGAATGTTAACACTGAAAATCCAAATACCTGATAAGTATGTAGTTTATTCTGTTGAGACAGTCAGCACCTGTTACAACTATGATGCTTGATGGGTTTTAGAGGCTAGTTTGCATGCTTTTAAAGGTATTACTTCATTTGTATTCCTTACATAAGAAATAACATATATTAAGCATGGAATTCTGCTTCTAACTGTTTCTAAAATCAAATCTCAACAAAAAAAAAGATAACTCAAATAAATGTTTTTTCTGGGAAGCTGTGGGAAATAAAACTCTCCTCCCCTTTGACCAAGCCCTGCTACACCAAGCAAAGCAAAAGTACCTCAATTTTTTGTTTTGTTTTAAAGCCCTAATAATAAACTGTGAAGAAAGTTCTCAGGGGTTTTTTTGTTAGTATGGAAAAGTACTGCTAAAAATTACTCAAATATTTTTTAGCTCTGCCACTAGTATCAACAGCCTTACACTTTGCAGGGTAACTTTAACCCTGAGCAAAGTGCTGAGACAGACCAATGCTTGGTAACTGAAAATGCATCTCCCATGGTAAGATCACTGTCTCGCACACAAAAATGCAAATTCTGCATCAAAGTAAACATAGTAAAAACAAAGTAAACTTTTCTCATCCTAGTGTATCCTTGCATCTTCAGTTTCACATCTCAACAAAGGTTGGTGAAGCACTGAAGGCAGCACAGGAAAGGGACAGGGCCACACAGCTGAAGGCAAAACTCTGCCTGTGAGTGTGACAGTACGCACCTCGACCATTCTGGCCGCCTGTACCGTCCTCCATACATTCCTAGTCGCTGAGGATTCCAGTACCATTAACCGCACTGGAGCATATACACACATGTGGACTATAGCTGCATTCACAGAGCACAGAGATGATAATTTCCCTTGAATTTTACAGCTTTTGTCTACTCATGCTAAACTTAATCGATCTCCACGAAGTATAGCATGTAAAAAAGGCCAGAGTTCATGAATACACTGAACGTCTAAGTAGAGATTGAATTTTATGTTCATTACTAACACGACAGTGTGACAAACAGAGATTGTTTAAAAAAAATAGTTTTCCTCATGGCACTGGCAGATTTGCACATATTTTACAGTTTAAAACAGAATTCTTAAAATATTCTAACATAGGGAAAGTTCAGCCCAAACATAAGGGTAAACACAGATCACATGCATAAGCAAACAGCAAATTTATACAAAAATGAAAGACAAACAGTTGATCCAATTATGCAGAAATAACTTTTGCCATCACAGGCAACTACTACCTTCCTGCACTTTATAGGTACTGTTCTAGATTATGGAGCCTATTATAACATTCAGCAACAATAATTTAGGCCATGTATTAGGACAGGCATAACTACCAACAGACAATGAAATGAAGGTGACAAAACCTCTCAGACTACTAGTGTATTTTTGAATAAGTATTAATATTACTTGCTTATAAATGTTTTTTTAAAATCCGAGTACAGATTAATTTATAAAAAGGAAGGATCATATGGCATTTTATGATGGTATAATATCCAGAAGTATGGTCTTGAAAAGTATTTTTATTATATACAGTTAAATTTGCACTGTTGTATGCTAGAAACTCTTAAAGAAGTGTTCATACGAATTCTGCACTGTGTACTGCCTTCCCCCTGCAAACACGACAGTAACAGGTAAGAGCTGGAACAATACTGAAAATGATCAAGCAAATCTAGCTGCAAATGAATTTACAAGTCTGTTTATTATTATTTTTGTGCATTCATGAGATAAAAGATTTAAAGAAAGTGCTTTTAAAGGAAGTAATTAACTCCCTCTGAAGATCCCTAAGTAGTTCTTCCAAAGTTACAAATAATTCACAAAGAATTCTTTTTTTTTCCAGAATTATTAGTATGTTGAATCACTATATTTAAGGGGTAACACTGCTGTTTTTAAGGTGTGAATTTAGTGCAACTGCTTGGTCTTGAATTAGATGAGCCAAAACTGTAGAAGTTAAATGCCTTTGCTACATACATCTATAAACCGTACCTTATAATTTTACCTCTGTGGTTATGGGTTTGGTTTGTCTTTAAAAAAAATGTTTCCCTATATAAAACTCACAAATATTCCTTATGTTAGTGTCACTGTACTTGGTAAATGTAACTCAGTAACCATTCAAAGGCTTAGCTGACATAATGGAGGCGTTTCCAGTAGCACAGTAGGTATTTTCATGACGCTCTTGGTTTAATGTTCGGCCAAAGCCAAAATGAATTATAGAAATTTACTGTAGAAAACCACCAGAAAATCTGCCACTATGCAAGCGAATGCATCTACTGCATTTTGAATGTCATGCCAAGTTCCAGCCTTCCCCTCTCAAATGGATTAAAACTACAGAAAATAACAACCCACAGACTTGTAGGGGGGCTGGTGGGCACCTAGGAATAAACTGCATTCACCACCTCCTCCAGCACAAGAGTGAGGGTCACCAAAAAAACCAGCCACGGCAGGTCACATACAGCACACGGAAGTGGTTCTTCACACTGTGCAGTCTGTAGAAACTCCTCACCACAGGATGTTACGACTACCAGAAACTCAGAAGACTCAACGGGAGACTGAACAAGAAACCTGCTCAGCTATACACACTGCATAGAGACTTGCCTAGTTCCGGAAGTCTGTGAACGAGAAACCAGTACAGTACTCCAGGGAAATGGTGCTATATTTTGGGCTCTAATCTTAGACTTGCCCTTAAATGTCATCCTCAGAGACTGAAGAACAGACAGACAGAACTCTAGCTGTCCTTATGGTGCAAGACTTCTGCAGCTCCTGGGCGCTTCGTTCCTGTTGGCTCCTGCTGGCACAACCATTCCAGCAAGGGCCTTACTAATTATCTCTAGCTCTCTTTCTTCACCCTGCTCTATAATCTGTAATTCCAAACTGTTAAAACTTACAAATATTGAAAGCAAGCTGAAAGAGAGACTTCTCAACTGTTTTTTTTAAATTGTATTTGGTCAGTTGTTATTACATTCTCTTCTTATTTTGGCTACAAAAATTGCTTCATCTTTGACTCATCTTTCAAGGAATGTTATTTTAATTCTTACATTTCTTATGTAACCTACTAAGCTAGCATGCAAATCTAGTCTTTAAGTGTGAAAAAAGTTAAACATTCTGAATAAGAATATTTATAAATATTACACTGAGTACACGATGAACACATGGTTTTCTTTTCAATGTCCCTGAACACTACTTTAAATATGAATGTGTCCTTCTTAAGATTTTTATTGTGTGTGTAAATATACACATACACACACGTATATAAACACACACACTTTATTTTTTAATGCCACATCTTTATTACCTTGCTTAAGTGCACTTAAGTCTTCAGCAAGGTTTAAAATTGGGCAATACATGGTGACTGTGCACTGCTGTATTACTTGATTGTCAAATTTGGTAAATGCTGAGCTGCAGATTTATTTCATTTGGATCATTTTCTTGTATTTCTTCCATCCTATCATTCAAACTTCCATTATTATTGGCATAATGCAACATAACTACAACAGCACTATTCAGAGAAAATACTGTCTAAAAACACAGCCAGCCTCACTTACTAATGTTGTAAGAGTTGCTAGACCATGCTGCTGACCTGTTTTAGAAAACTCACATATTTTAAGAAAATACAGTACCCAGTAAGGTATCAATGCTTTGCTAAGTTTGAAATAATACCAATGCTAACAAACATAAAAGAAAATAACTCAAATGAGCCGCTGAAATTTGTCAATTGTGAAGTGACAGAAATTAATGCTAGAACGTAAGTGGAACTGATTTTTTTGATAACTACCACAGACAAGTAGAACAAGAGTGTATATAACCAAGAAAAATGTCCAAGGAATTAGTTAAAACCAAGTGTTTTATGAGATTACAAAGATGTCTCCTCTTTTTCCTTTAACTGCAATTTAAAATAAAAACACAAATCCCGATCTAAACTTACTCTCAAGTTAAGTAATTTTTCAATAAATCCCCAATTTTACTTTTTTTTTTTTTTTTTGCACATCTAGAAGAACCACCACTTTCTTTCCTGTGCTGTATTTACTAATCTGAGCGTCAGAGAGCCTGCAGAATTGCCTGGCATTTCTGTGCAAGGCCTCAGCAACTGATGTTCCGTCACATGTCAGTCAGATGGTGGATTAAAGAAAGTAAGTGTTTTCATTAGGAATGTAAATGCATTTAAAACACATTTATGAATAATGAATACCACATATTCAACTACCTTTTTCTTCCTTTTTTTTTTTTTAACATCCCTTGAGTATCTCTATTATGTGACAAAAAGATCAAGCTGGCGTTCAGATTTAACAGCCTAAATTTTGGGAGCATATTTGCCTCAGCTAGCTTTAGTAAAGAATCAAAATCACCTGTCATACGTGGTGACATTTTCCCTTAAATCAAGCATCTCTGATAGAGCTGAATACATTTGCAAGACCTCCCCCAGCAAAAAAGAAGTGTAATTTTGATTTAGGTTTTTAAACTAGATCATCACAGGGCACAGAGAGTGCAGGTGCTGACAGAAGGGCAGAGGCAGACCCTCACTATATATACACAATCAACTGTAACACAATCTCACTAAATGCCCTGAGAATAAGTTACTGGTTTTCATAGGACAGGACTCTATCCAGTTTCTTCTATATCCACACTGAGCTCACCCTTGCTCCAGAAAACTCCCAATTTTTTTTGCTTTGGGTTTTTTGGGGTGTTTTGTTTGTTCATTTGTTTTCTGTTTTGACACAGAATGGGGAAGTGTCAAAACCCTGCATATGTGAAACTAAATATTCATTCTCTAAACAGCCTTACTTTCATGAAGCTTTCAATGTCACAATAACCTTTTAACATTATTTATATCAACTGTCTCAAATGTTACTGTTGTATAGCTTATTCATATTTTGGTATCATCTTCTACACATTCATTTACCCTACCTGAATGTATGCTCTATTAATGATTACTCAATTTTTACATGTCCATTGGCAATAAAGACCTTTATTTCTTTAGAAATGTAAGCAGGTGAATTTCTGACATCTTAGAGCTAGTATGCTGCACTGTACAATATTTAATTACATAGCTGTGAGGCTGTCAGACCCACTCAGTAAAGTTAGCTGATTGCAGGTGATGGCTCCCATAGAAGAAATATTTAAGTAACACAAAGCAGCTATACCTTTGCTGTATCTGTACTCTCAGGAAGCTGTATGAGGAGCATTGTATAAAATACCGCATATTTATACATACTTTATGGAGTTATTTCCTTGGACTCCATTATGTGATACCTAGGAAGACATTAAGTCACTCTAAAATGGAGCAATCACTCCATACCTCTTAAACCTGTATTTATTCATTAAATAGCAAGCTGAAACCTTCAAACTATTGACTATTACAATATTGAAAACTTAACTGAACCTCAAGGGACTCCTCCTATTGCTCAAAATTAATCCACCTCAGCAGTCATGTCCAGAGCAAAGGATCTTCACTTGGAAGACAGAGGGCAAAAAATACCGGTAGCACATTTGAAGAAATAGGCTAACAGAAACCTAAAGAAACCTAGTCTTCAAGTTCCTCCAAGAAATGAAGTACCTCAGTGATTAAAAAGGCACTGTAACATCCTGTAACCAAAACCAAACTGGTCTGGGGTTTGTTTTTTTTTAATTTAGGACTGTCCTGGTTTGAGCTGAAACTTCCTTGTTTTGGGTAATGGACAAATAGAATTACTCCATGCAAATACGATAATTCCACATTTAATTGGTTAAGAGAGTCAGGTGGAACGTTACGTTGGAAGCCTTTAAAAGGTAGCAGGCAGGAGGAGTGACTCTCTCTCTCGGACTTCCGCCCGCTTCACAGAGAGGGGACCCCCACACTCTGCTCTGCCGCCGACTAGGCCTGATTAGGCCGAACCAGGCCTGAGACCTGAGAGGGAACCTGAGGGCCTGCTACAGACTCTGAACTCCCTGAACTGTTTTGCCATGAATCCCGTCCCGTCTGGAAACC
>NW_010413215.1:14182-34391 GCF_000710305.1 Buceros rhinoceros silvestris | reverse complement strand
GCGCCCCCGCTGGAAACGGGGTGAGAATATCCGAAGCTGCTCTGCCGAGAGCCGAGGGGTTTTTTTTCCTCCTACTATTAAATTGGCTGCGCGCGGGGGGGGCTCCTTCCCCCCACTCCTTCCCTTTCGCTGCGGACAAAATTTTATTCTGCCTCCGCCTGGAAGCCGGTGGAAGCCTTTACTCTTATCTCGCTGTTAGCTGCCTGCCAAGAACTAGCTGCCCGCTGGCGCCTGGGACCCAGCCGCGGACAGAGCTTTGTCTTGCTCCCCGCCTGGAGGCCGACTCCCACCCTGCTGTTGGCTGCCTGCCCAGAGAACTGACCTTGAAAAGGACCGTACAGAACTTTGGTTATCTGAGTCTTCTCTTCTTCGTTTTTTTTTCCCTTTTCTCGGTTTGTGCATATGTATTAGTAGAGAATAGTTGTGTGGCTTTATTGTTTAATAGAAGTTTTGTTTCAGCTTCCCAAATTCAAACCGAGGTGTGAATTTCTTCTCTTCTCCCCTAAACTCCTTCTGTCTTTAATAAGACAGAGGAGAATCGTTAAGGAAACTCGAGGAGTTATTTGCCTCGGTCCCTCGACCCTTAACAAGGACAAAAAGGACAGAAATTATTCCAAGGAGTCTGCTTAAACTACGAAACCAAGAGATAATAAACAAGTCAAAAAATGAGATCAAGACATCTAAAAAACACTACGAAAGGCCTTTCAAAGTTGACTTCACATACAATGGAGTTTTGCCTTCAGTCTAGGTACAGAGAAAGCAAATGACAATCAAACGAAATATACGCAAAGCCAAAAACCTGCCTTTGAGATTTATGGATTTTATAATGTTTAGAAGATAATTCTCAAGATAGTACTTGGAACATAAGCATGGTAGTCCCATACCTCCAAGCATATATATCAGTTACTAATCTTCCCTTTAAATAACTCAGGAAGACATCACACTACACCAAATCCTTGAAGACAGCATTTCAGGTAAAATTTAAACCAACGTGGGCCAGCATCACAGCCAAGGTAAAACTAAACCTGGCCTACATCCCCAAGTTCTTCACAACCTCCCTGTAGCTCCCAACGCAAACGTCTGTGAGGCCACGCTGCCAACCACATCAGAAAACAGAGGACTGGCTCCTTTTTGCCCTGCTTTCAGAAATAACTGTGTTGGCAGAGTTGGAAGAATATCATGTATGTTACTCTTCCGTACTTAGTAATCCATCTGAAGACCATTTGAGAACAAGTGTCTACATATCCATTAGTAAGCACACACTAGCTGAAATTCGGTGTATTTACAGAGTCTGCTTCTGCATCTAAGCATCATGTTCTCCTGCCAAACCTGCATTCTGCTTGTGAAGGAAAACACTTATGATCGGACACCCCCCCCACCCCAAGACTATGGATCTCTGCAGCATGCTTTCAGGCACTGAATTTTCATGCTCATTTCACTTTATAAGTACTCCCATGCATGAATAGAGCCTCCAAGTTTTGTGGGGAAAAAGCAAAGCAGAAGGGAAGAAGAAAGAGCATCATCTTCTGTGGGACAAAGAAACCATACTGAATGGTAATAAAAATTTATGTATTGCACAGAAGGCTACATACAGATTGTAATAAAAACATCATCAGTATGGTGTCAGGGACAGTATAAGGTTCAATATTTAGCTGTGACAACTGCCAGTTACTTACAGTAATCTGTAGCTCTAGAGTGAGCTCTAGCACTTCTGAGGATTTCTTCCCCCAGCCCTGCTGACGTTTTTATAAGGATACTTTCCTCCAGTATCACCAGAGAAATTCTATTGATTTATTTTTCTGTGCTCATATTTTCAATTCAAGAACAATGTCTTGAAAATATGTCGCAGCACACCGTTTTCCTTCCATACTCAATGAATCACACATAGCAGATGGAATAGGAGTTTCTCAGCTGTACTGAAGATGATATGAAATGACTACAACTACAAAGACATTTGCATGTTCTCAGACAGTATTGCAGAGTGTCAATTTTTATAAATGTTCATTCCTCTTACCAGAATATTAACTGGTCATTAAGGCCTTAAACCTAAAAAACACTTACGCACTTTACTGTAGCTGATCCTTCCATTATTACTCACACCTGTAAAATTACAAAAAAATTATGCGAGTGTTTATGAGACTGGATCCTATGATCATATCACTGAGCTAAAACAAACCAAATGGAGAAAAATATTATTCTAGAAATTCATGAAGCCATTTATATCAGAATTTCATTTGTTTCGGTTTAGTATGTATGTGTACATGTACCTATACATAAAAATAAAAATTGCCAATATAGAATGGCTTTCCAAGCTACTTTTATATTAATACAAGAGCTGAGGATGTGTTTTTCAACATATATTGTAATTATTCCTAGAAGCATCCTTGACTTTTGTGATAATGTATTTTATAATACTAGACAATGCAGCCATATTTTTCATTTTTGTCAGAGAGCATATCGTATATACTTAAAAGTATTTGCATACGTTTTACAGTTAATTGGGCTTTAAATATGCATGATCTGGATGTTACTTCTAGCCAAATTACATTAGTATGTCATTGGCAAGGAAAAATTTCAGGAGCAAATTTAGTTGTCAGCTGTTATAAATCACCATTTAGTATTTTTAATATTAATCTGCATACTTACATTAAAGTAGAACTCAGAACTAAAAAAGCAAGCTGGCACTTAGCGTACTTGAATTAAGACAGAATGAAAAATAAACAAATTCAATTATTTGGTTTTATATGTTGAAACATTAGAGACCATGAAAAGCTTCTGTACTTAGCTAAAACAGTCCAAAATATACATCATACAGGCCAGAGTTCATAAGGCTTCAGATGCCTATTAGGCATTTCACTGGTCCCCCTATTTTTATAATTTATGCATCTGATTTGGTGATGCTTCCTCAACCAGAAGCCAATTATAATGAACATAATTTGTAAAGCAGATTTAATTATATAAAGGTTTCTGGTCAATAAATAATTTGACGGTGTTCCAAAAAACCCAGTATCGAAAGCAAAACTGTTGGGTATTTTTACATTCAGTGCAATAGCTCTCTGCTACTGCATCAAACAACATGGGTTGATCCTTGCTAATCCCATTTTGCTGTTGATGGATGAGTGCTGCATACTGAGATCGTACTGACATCACACGATGAAGGAGGCTGTATATGAAATGAGATTGCAGACAAAAGGTTAGCTGATTCAGTGGTATCAATGCACTGCGAAGAAATCAAAAGTTACAGATCTGTTTTTATGTTGGTGAACTACAAATGGGACAATTTGTTCTCCATTAGGAGTACTGTTCTTTAAATCTCGAACAACCCACTCAAAGCTAGAGTTAATGATAAGGTGGGTCTCTGGATTGCAGCCACAGTTATCTGAAAACGGAGGCAATTGTTCTGGGAGGGGAACCATTTGGTAGGGGGCTGAAAAAGATGGGTTAATGCAAAAGGGTCACCATGAGGAAAGGTCTCTGATACTATGTGCATGTGATCTACATCAGAATAGTAGTGCTGAACTGCAGGTTTATTACAAAGATGTTACAGGACACATGTGAAAATCAGATAGAGATGAGCATGGATCCTGTGTCAGTTGTTTATGGATGTAGCCCCTACAACCTCTATGGTCCAGTAACATATACTCAACCTAGAGTATATAAAATTACGTTCTTCAGTGAACACAGCCATCAGAATGGAATGACAGGAGACAAGATAGGGCATTTGCTAGGAAGAAAAACAAAACAAAACTGGACAACAACAATGGAAGAAAATACTCCTGTGAAAGCCTTCGGTGTTCAGTCTGTCCTTGCCTTCTGGCCTAAGAAGAATAGTTGCAATGCCCTTCAACTCTCATTTGTCAAGTTCATGATGTAATAACAGTTAAAAACAAACCACATATGAAAAGCCACTTTCTGAAGACTCTTTGTATCCCTGACTTTGATTCTCTGTAGATCAAGATCTTGGCTTGTCTTTGATTTACTAGACAGTGCTTTTTAAGTTCCTTTAAGAATACATCCAAAGTGTGCAAACTGGGCACATTTATATTTCTCTGTTCCACAGGGTAAAGAAGCTGTTTATTCTTAAAAGCAAAACTCAGGAGACCATTACTCCTGCATTCTGAGATCCACACCATCACAGTAAAAGATGCACTTTCAAGATCTTAATGCAGCTATCACTTTATAAAATAGTCTTCAAGAGACTACGTCCTCTCATGTGTCCCAGCTGGATACTTACAGTTAGTACAGGCTTCTTAGCCAATTTTATAAGATGCCAAGGCAAATATTTCTCATTTAAGCATTCCCCTGCAAGATTTTTTTTTTTTTAAATTACATCCACTGAGTGATTTTTTGCCAGACTATGTTGTCTACCAAAGACAGTGAACTTGTTTCTTGATTCTTTTTTTTCCAGCAGTTGTGGACCAAGCCCGGATTGCTATGGTCTGTCTGAAAACTACTCCTTCCAAAATACCTTGATATGTGGGAAAGTTAGAGATTTAGAAAAGCAGGACTACCTGACGCTGTGAGCATTTTCCAACCCTACTGTCTAAGAAAAGTAGGGTTCGAAAGGAAAAATTAAGGAAAACAAAAATCCACAAAGTAGTATCCTGTTCACCTCTGCAACATCAAAGATAGGACTGATACTAATACCAGTATGTGTGTTCTAGAAGTATCAGAAAAAGGAAGCAAGTGTCAGTCAGTCTTTCCAAAATGACATAAAATGTCATAAAGGTGACGCACCGCAGAAGTACAGTTTATTATTCTTCCTCATTCAAGAGCATCAACACCACCTCAGCGTATCCAAAGATACTCTAAGGCATTAACGACATTTTGCAATCATAAGCGTAGCAGGTATTGCATCACCCAGTGTTACCATATAAGCTTCCTTTTAGCCAATGAAATAATGTGGAAAGCAAAATAAGAGGAGCGCTAAAAGCTAATTATGAATTTGTAATTAGAAACATAGAAGTTTAAGATGGCATAAGCTCATGCTTCTGTAAAAAATTATTGTCCTCTGTCTCTTGAGCTGGCACCCAGACCACGGGCCAGTTTAAAAAAAAAATTTTTTACTCTTCCAGGATCCAGTTTTCAACTGAATCAAATTCAGCAACCCAGTTAACTACATTCACTGATGTTGGTGACAATTTTTCATGCTCACTTCCCAGCACGAAAGTCATATTCTTAGCATTTGCATAATGAAATCAATCTGTTGAAAGTATACACAAGTCTGAACAAAATACGCATCAGTAACAAAGGCTAATACAAGTGAAACCATATGGGACAACTGCTTATTGTCTCAGTAAGTACTCAGTACATATCAGTGCAAAAATACTACAGTTAGCATTTTCAGAGTAGACTGTTGTATCAACACATAAAAAGCTGTAATAAACATAATCTTCCAAACTATTGGGCATGGCCCATGATGAAGACAGGATAATAGTAATGGATATACCACGGATTAAGGGTAAAAATGAAAAACATGAATAGCTTTGTTTTGCCATAGGTAAATTCAGCTTGATATGCAACAGATCTTGAATGCAGTTTTAAAAGTCTGCAGGGCAAATTCATTGCCTCTACTTCTGATGAAATTTCCTAGCCCTGTCAATTTTCAGTGGGAAATTTTGGAATCATTTATTGGTGTGAAGTGGAAAAAAAAAAAAAAAATCACATCACTTGATACTTGAGAAAATCTTGTATGTCAGCAAAGCAAGAAATAACACTAATCAGCGTAGAAGATGAAACATGACTTAAATGCTGCAGCCCAGGAAACACAACAAAGCAACAAAATCTCTTCCACTAATTATTATTGCAGATTGCATTCAAAAGCAGTCTCATCATTAATGTGGACTTTATAGCAGTCAGTACGTTTATGGGATCAGCCAAAGACTTGCCTAAGAATACAAGGACAAGCTGCTTACCCTCAGTGTTTCTAGTCACCTTCATATTGCTGAAGAAAGTACTACTCAGAAACACAAAGAGCTGACAGAATTCTCAGACTAGTGCACTGCACCACCAATGATAGGTATATGTTTTATTTATAATACTTAAGCAATTACTATAAATGATATTATTGAATAATGATTTTGAGAAAAAATTTAATTTGAAGCCATATGAAGTTGATGTGAGACCCCTAAATTCATACAATAATGGGTTTGTTTGTTTACTGAAAGAGCATCTATGATCCTTGCTGCACACCACAATGAAATATCAACTTACACAGCTTTTGATAAATAGCTGTAGAACAGTTCAATATCAAAGCAAACCAAAACAATATGTAACAACATACCAACCTGTTAGAAGAACTAAGGTAGTAAAACATAAATCAAATGAAAAAGTTAGTGAGAAAGTCCATGCAATTGTGAAAACTGAAATAAAACCCAACAGTGTTCACTTTTGTGGGACCTGACAAAATTCTTACTGGAAATTTCACTGGAAAGTGAAAGATATACTTACCGTTATCTTTGCTGCTGTTTTCTTCAATTGTCATTTGTTCTGCTAGCTCAGACAGTGATTCATCGATGGTCTGGCTTCCACGCAAAGTTAAGGAAAGTCTCCTCTTAAACTTTTTCATTCTATCAATATTAAGTCTGGCTTAAGAAAGCCTGTAAAAGGAAGATTAAAAAGCAAAAAGTGAGAAATAATTAGTTTATCAGAAAGCAAAGTTTAATTACCTCAGACAAAAATGTGGGAAGTCTTACAGAAAATTTAGTCAATATGCAAGCTATCCTTAAAGCAAGATTACTCCATGGAACTGAAAAGTAGTATCAAGAGAGGTAGGTGCCCATAGATTTTTGCAAATGTTATTTTCTGTTACAGAAAATTAGAATCTCTGGGGTTTTTTGTAAAAAAACCAAAACAGCCAATTTGATCACTAATTTTACAATCCAGTAATAACACAGTCATCAGTATTCTTGATAAGTGTGAGCTCTGTTGCCTCCTCCTCAGCCTCTTTCATCAAACCCACTGAGGAGGCTGAAACTTTCTCTCTCTCAGCCCATTTGTTTATGGATGAGAAGTTGCTGAGCTTCTCTGTATTTTGTCCTTTTCACAAAAAGAGGAAGGGGAGAACACTAAAAGCCTTAAACACAGAAGCAATTCTCAAACCCAATCCCACCTAGGGAAATAGATAGGCAGGACCTAATAATGACAGCTAGGAATGGATTTTTTTTTCTACAGTCAGGCACTTTCTCTATAGTAAGCAAACAAGCAATAACAACAAAGGTCCATTGCCACAAGTCTAAGCAACTAAGTGAACTTTGCTGTGTGCCACATGTTTGCCCTTACATGACAAGAAGCACAATTCTGTCCTTCATTACTCCATGTGGACAATTCACTCTAGACTTTATTTCACAATAACTTGTTTGTCTGCTCATAGCCTCCAAGAATCACATAGGCAGTATCAAACACAAGCCCAGCATAATTTTAAGCCTGAGCATCCTGCATCCACCTCTTTGCACTCCTAAATGCATAATTCACACACAAAATTAAATAAATCAATTTTTCATCAATGTCCTCCTTTAAACAGAGGAATGCAAGAAGTAGCGATCCACTAAATATCTATATTTAATAACAAATTGTGACTATGATTACTTTTGCATTGACATCATCCCTTTAAACATACACATTTCAGCTGCACAGCTTTCTCTTACAGGCTACACAATAAAAAGGAGAACAAATTGGTGGGACAGGTTAGAAGTGGGTTTTGGTGGCAGGGGAATGCATATATAGACTAACACCATGACAAAATTGAACAGGACAGTAACACATAAGGATGGATAAAGAAAGACCTTTGGGATTTGAGCTCCAAAGTCTGAGATGAACAGTACTGTCATGGGCAAAGCAGCCAACTGCATCCAAGGGGAAAGAGGCAGATAACAAAACAGGGTAACATCTTAGACAACCACAGCTACCATAAGCAAAAATAGTCAGGCACTGGGTACAGATATGTAGGAAATAAAAATTTAACTGCTAGAGTACAGTTAAACTAGCAGTTTCAAACCTGCCCTCTTAATGTGTTGCTGCATGTGCAATAAAGCCACACCTTAGTATGAATAATTTTGCTCTCTCTCACTCAAAAGCAGGATGTACTTATTGTTAAGAAACTGAATTGAGAGAACATTCCATGGGGAACATTTACTTTTCCTGTTCAGGACCTGCTTTAAAAACCTTACTTGAAACTTCTTTATTTCTGTGTTTACATTAATATTCCAAAATGATGGCCTACGTTTCTCTTAAAAACCTAATTTGTTTAAAAAAATCAGAATGACATATCCTTTATATGTGGTTTTACTCAATTCTCCTATAGTATTCTTTGAAATCTGCATCTTCCTATGTGTATTATTCTCAAAAAGGATACATGCAACTTTTAGCTATGTAATGCCCTAAAGCTACCTAACAGCACAACAATTTCTTTCTAATTTTCCACTTGGGCAGTAACTGAAAAAAACCCAGATGCCTTTATATGGAAACAGGCTGTTCCTGGCTTTTGATCATGCAAATGTTAAAGCCTACACAATTTTTCAATCAAAAAGAAGGTCTACTGCTGGAGAATATCACATATAAACTGACACGCGGATTAGAAAATCTGAGAGACATTCTAAATCTCAAGCTAATATAAAAGTATATATTCTCCTGTTAAAGGAAGGTTTCATGGAGTGCTGAAGCACCATTTTTACTAAGATTCTGAATTAAATTCAGGGCTTGATTTTGAAAGAATTTAACAGTGAAAAGGAATCAAGAGTGGGAATCTGCATGTGAGTGAATGCCTTCTGCTATTAAAATGTAATTCAGTTTTTATTAAAGGAAAAGAAGCTCTTCGAAACGAAACCAGATTTTCCTCCCTTAAAGGATTAATTTGCTAATTCAAATATGTAAAGTGTGCACATATAAAAAAAAAAAGACAGGAAAAAAGGGAAAAAAGAAGAGTGGCTATTATCTAGCACTTTTGACTTTTTTTTATTCTCGCTTCCAACAAAAGTTGCAGAACCTGCTAAATCTTGATAGTCTGAGACAAGGTCTCTGTGAACAGAGCTTTGAAAACACAATCTATACAATCCAAAGCTGGCATTGGTTCTCCAAAATGTCAGCAATTTCACAGAAAAGTAAATTTAAATTCAGTTTAACAAAATTAAAGAGAAATTGTCTGATACTCATTTTCACCAGTTCATAATAAATGCATACTTATTTTTTCCATTTAAAGCCAAAACAGAGTTACTTGATTAGTAATATGCATCTAATGGCTATAATTAGGTGCAGTAAGACTCCTGATGTTCCCCCAAATTCTTACAACTTGTGAGAAGAATATGCACTGCTAAAATTTACTTTTGAGTTTCAGAACTGAGCCCAGGGCTTGAGTATTCTATTCTGTAAACTTATGTACTCTAAGTAGTACTCAAATCAAATATTTTAGATGTCACAGCAGATATATGCATAGACTTGAATGCAACTAGTGCAAATTCTACTCTTCTACAGAGAGAATGGGGACAAGCAGCTGATACGATACTGTCTGATACAACCCAGAAATGCTGGCAGAGGCATACTTGTTTAATTTTAAAACTATATGAAGGAAGCGACATTGTATTAAAGGAAGTGCTGCTTCTTCCAAACAATCTCTAGTCTAACCCTGAAAAGTTGATATTTTTGTTAAAAGCAACACAAGTTAATCCTTCAAAACTATGCTAAAATATACCTTTCATACACATTTCTCTCATTAAAACCTGTAGAAAAAGAATTTTCAAACATTCATTATCACTAACTCAGTCTGCTTCAATAGTCTTGTATATTTCTGCTTTGCTCTAAATGTCATTTAAAAGCATCTCTGTAACACAGTTTTGAAAACAAACACCATAGTTTTTAAATCATTTGGCTAACACAAGATTTAAACAAGTGGGTTCTGGCTCCCTTTCTCAACATCTGTAGTAGAGCATTTCTCATTAGGAAACGCATATATGTCCACAACACCCTGGATATACAGAAGACAAACAATAGAGCTGAGGTCTGTACTCATCTTTTCCACAAAAGTCAGTCAGAGGCCTTTATAAAGCTGAGAGCTACAATTCTCCCAGAAACTCACCACTCCCTTCAAGCTCTCAGACCCTTGGTACCTTGAAAGTGAAAAAATGAATGCATAAGACACACAATTAACACACAGAAATAACATAGGCTGTGTGCTTAATCCTTTTAAGTTTAAACAAATTCAGCTAAAACTTTCAAAAGCAAATAAATTATTTAATATCTTAATTTTTAGCCTGTTTATTTCAGAAGTGTCATGAATACCAAAAGCTCACTAAGATTTTGATGATTCAAAGCCTTTGGAAGTCAATAAACTTTGGATCAGACTAAACGTTGTCTCTTCTGCTTCCACGTTACATTGCATTAAGATGCATCTACATAGAAATAATCATTTAAAAATTACTTTTCCACTTAAGATATACACTGAAGTTACTATTTGACCATTTCTACAAGCTGCTTTACAATACGGTAGGTGTTTTCCAAACATCTAATGGTAGCTCGTGTTCTGAAAAGCTCGTTATCTGAAGATGACAGCTAAAGTAGGAGGAAAGGACTGGAACAGAAACCTGACAGAACAGGAGCACGCGAACAACAGCATGGACACAGCATGGCACTTAAGGGTGGGTTAACAAATTAAAGCCACAGGCATAAGACATCAAAGAAAGCAGATAACAGCACTCCCTATGAACCCCTAGGATAGGAGGGGACACTCAACCTGATTTGATAAAGTTGCTATAACCAAACGGGTACATTCACACAGCAGCAGCCCAAACTGAGTAAAGATGGTTAAAAAAATTGCAAAAAGCTATACTGTGGCAGAGCTTTGAAGAGATTTGAAGATCCTGTCAAGACTTTTTTTTTTTTAGGATCTATGATGGAAAAAATCAAATAAGGTATCATCAACTGAAGAATAAAGGCAGTCCATACAACTAGAAACAACAGTAACAAGAATAATGAAATTCTCTTTCATATTGTCCTCAGCATTACAGTTGTTAATGCTTCTCAAAAACCATGGTGTCATTCAAATGTGAACAGATAATAATTCAAACTTCCACTAGCATTTTAATTACAGCAGTTACAGATCTGTTAAGTATTTTCAAGCACATAATAAACTATGTATTATTCATTTGTTTGGCTCCATTAATTATTTTAGATGCATCTAACTTAAGAGTAAGTATTACTGAAGGTGATAATGCAAGCTTGTGTCAGAAAGAGAAGTCTGAAAAACACAGAGTACCGCAAACAATATTAATTAAAAACAGGAACAGGAAACACCTGTCATGGATATTGTCCCTTTAATCTAAAAAGAAAACCAACTTTCCATAGGGTTTGTATTTATCAAACTTCTCAATTTACCTGAATTAAGAAGGAAAAAAGCTACTGATCACATAAGCATGTAGCACATCAAATACAGAGCAAACTATTAATTATCTAGGATCATAAACCACCAGTTTTAAGCACTCATAAAACACACATCTAATACAGATGCACTTTCTTACAATCACAATTCTACTCTACAAGAATAAATTACAAATATGGCATCTTACTCATTGCATCTGTTCTTTGTATTTGTCTCAAATCACATTTGTTCACATTGGTGAAAAATTTTTCTACTGCATTTTTCCACACTCAATCTTTAGAAACAACATGACTCTAGTGAACTAGACTCTCTTGTCAGCAACAGAACTACTTAAAAAGTTACTATATTTTATGCTGTATTAGGTCAAAGAACTGACATTTACAGATCTAAGCGACATGATAAACAAGGCCTTTGTTACTGACGAAAGAAAAGTAATTCTCACTGCCTACTTTGACCTCCCAGTGAAAAGAGGGCAAAAGGACCCTCATAGCCTTTTCCTTAAGAATAAACATTCAAAATTAAACTTTCAAGGTGAAGTCCCTTTTAACGTATTTATAGAATTGCAGCCAAACAATTACTGAAAACTGGAGGCAGAAAGGTTTCCACGAAGGTTAACTTCTTATCCAAGGCTAGTTTTCCTAGTTAATATAGGCAAGGAGGCTCTTCCCAAAGTGAATAAGAGCATCTATATTCAGCTCCTGATCTAGATCATCAACTGGAAAAATCTCTGCGAACAGAGGAAATAAACAGAAATTAGCCTGTCCTAATTTAATTTAGGTTGTGAATACTTTTCCCTATCTTCACCCCATCCCCTCCCAATCCCTTTGCCTTTAAAGAGTAACAAAGGACAGAAATCAAAAGAAGTTTTTTTAAACAATAATCCTTCATGTTACAAAAGATAGGTTGATAATTACTACATGTATATTTAACTATACTACTGGTACAGAATTTAAAAGAAAAACATCAAATCTGCCAAAAGGGTCAAATCTTGCAGTGCTTTTTTAATATCCTATGCTTATCAACTTTTCCTGGACTCAAAAAGCTCTACTTAGATAATCACAGCAAGTTTACATTCTTTAGAATGTACACATGTATCCTCCTCCACGGAGATACAAGCAATACCAAACAGAAAAACCAAGACGCATTCTATTTGATAGTTCTCCCTAGATAAGATAGATTGTACTGATGAATAGCTCCATGTTAATTATAAAAAATTCTGTTTTCTCAACAGCCAAATGAAAAAACACAGTATGAGTCTGGTTAAACTGGCTGACATTTAAGCCAACAAAATGAATGAGCTGACTGGCAAAGCTTCTTGCAGTTGCTGTCAAGACCCATAAACGGAAGTTTTTTTCTTTTTAAGGGGATGGCAAAAAACCCAAAAGCTTGCACAGATGTAGCATACATACTACCAACAAACCATGGAACTTTTCATCTGAAGAGATAAAATGAGCATGGGAAACCAAAAGTAATGTCTATAATTTTACTAGCTTTGAGTAATAAGCATAAAGCCTTAATACAGCTTTCAGGAAAAAATCTTTTAAGAAAAGCTGTGTACAGAAGGCTTGCTGCTCTCTAACACTGAGATTATTCTAGTGACAGATTTACAAGGATGCAATCATCACTTCTAAGACCATCTTCCTCAGTCTTGCAAATGAACCAGTTTTTGGAAGAAAACTGAGTTTAAAACCTCTTCAAGGCTCAAGAAGACAGCGTTAGTTCTAAAACTGAAAAGTAGCTGCAATCTCTTGAGAGCCAGAGCAATTTTATCAATAAAAGGCATTGTCTTTCAAAAAGTTTAGGTTTTGTCTTTGCTTTTTTCTTTCCCCCACCACAATTTAGGCACCAAATCAAAGAACCTCATACTGAAGAATCTTCTCTCAACCTTCAGTAGCTCTCAGCCCAGCACCACCTGTCCTGTAATCACCTGAATTTCCATGACTAGAGTCTTCAACATTTGCTGCTTCCCGTGCTTACAAAAAAGTTATGTATACAACCAAAGACCTAAGGTATTTAAAACTTTCAACTTTTTTCAATATTCTTGAATCAAGCACCAAGAGACACAACAAATACACCACAGCAATATAAACTAAGACAAAAACTAAAGACACTCCTGATTTGGATAAACAACAATGGTACAATTTTCTAAATAACATTAAAAAAGGTTTTGGCCTTTTTCTCTTAAAACAGAAAAATTACACTGGGGGACCTGTTGAGGAAACTCTGTTATGGCTTGCACGTAAGTTAACCACCAAGTGAGAGCTATAACAGAGCTCATCCCAGGAAAAAAGCTTTGTAATTATTAAACCTGCAAACAAATCAAAGACCATCATAAAAAAAAATTAGTTTCCTATGGTTAATTGGCACAATCACTGTAAATTTACAGCTCATAATTTTCCCTCCAAATTTCAAATTTTTGGATTCATTACTTGTTGAACCTCAACACTGATTCTGTATAGTGTGATCAGAACACCAAACACCCAAGAGAGACAGGTCTTACATTAAAACTCACAAGGCAAAAGTAAAATTAAAGCTTCCATAATTGTTGTATGCATACATGTCTGTGCATATGAGTAATACCAAAAGAGTCAAGAATGATTTCAAAGCAGACAGCTTTGGATGCATTTATCTTATGCATCTATATGCATGTAGAGGACAACTGAAAGGCAAGAGAAACAAAGCTGTTTCACAGTATTTGAGGGGGTTTGGGGTTTTTCTTGGGAGAAAGCACAATATAGCAACACAGGAAGAACTTTCAATTAGTAAATAAGAGGCACTATAAGCAGCACGATATAGATCACATTTTACAGTACTGCCAATATACATGTATATTTTTCCTACAAATAAAAGGCCGCATTTCAGATCTGATGTACTAAAGGCATTATACTGACACACAAAACATCAAGAAAAAAATTTTATGATAAAACAGACACGTTGGAGACTTGTTTAATGCATAAGATTTATCAGTCTTTTCTATATCCTGCATTTTTCTAGAGATTTCCAACAACAGTAAGCTGTGATACAATTACTATTTCTGAAATAACGGAGAGATGGAATACCTTGGTTACAACTAAGAAAGTAACTACTGACAGATACAACAGCCTAAACAAGTTTTTCATAGTCAGGCGGAGTACATCTAATACCTCCACTGAGACAGTTTTAAGATAATTCCAAAGAGGCAGTAAATAAACTCTTTCTTGCAATAAACAGTCTCTGAACTATGGTTCAAAAGTTTGTTTGAATTAATGAATGTCTTTAACCTAAACTTATAAATTGTTCTGATTCGGTATTTTTTTAAAAACTCGCAAACTATTGTCTTTTCTTCCCTTCCCCAAGCCTGTAATTGGTACTTCAGAGCTTCTTCACTTCTGAACAATAAGTCAATTATAAATTTTTCTGCTGCATTAATTTTTAAATAGCAGTCAAGATGTCCCAGCATGGGACCAATTTGTTCTGTTACAACATTCAGACAAACGTTGCTACATTTGCCTGGAGTGCTCGTGCTGCCATTTAATGGTCAACTGGATAGACACACATGGATCATTTCAGTATCCATTGCCAAGGATACTACACACATAAGAAGGACACTATTCCTAATGCAAATGATTATCTAGCTGACAACTTGGGAAAAAAAGAAGAGTCTTGACATATGTTTGCCAAGCAGCTTTGCAAATAGTTACACTGGCAACAAAAAGGTGATGTCAATATGCCCTAGACAAAGCAGAGAAGAATGCATGAGCCTGCTTAAGCCAATTTAATACCTCCGTGGAAGTAGAGCACTGATCACTAGTGTACATCAAACACAAGGTAAGACAGTCCTCACTGGGAGCAGTGTGGTACAACTGCCGAGTACCAGCAAAGTAGCTTGAAAAACTGCAGAGTTTTTCCTTAAGCTTATTTATTCCAGCTAAAGGAAAGTTGAGATCTTAAATAAATGAGATCTGTGAAAAAAATAAAGGACAACACCAAATGCTGTTAAGGAAAGAAGACATGGGAAAACATGAACGCATGGATGTGAAATAAAGTAGAAGCATTCAGCACAAGTGCCTTCATCTTCCGCAATCGGTTCAGGACATTACGATACTGACCACACAAAAACCACATGCAGATCCTTCTTTTTCTATACTTCTCCTGCAGCAACCTCCCACTCCCAAATCAAGCTGTCCTGCCAAGTCTCACGAAAAGTATCTTTGAAGGTACTTTCAAGGAGCAGGGGGAAAAAAAAAAGTACATCTTCATTTAAACATAGAAAAAAAAGGCAACTACCATGCATCAAGCTGTCACAACTGTCACTGTCTCAATAACAAGAACCCTACATGGAGACTAACAGATTTGGAGACTGAAGAACTTCCGTATCATCCGTTGTTCCTTTTCTTTGCCTGCGCAGATAATTCTTCTGTCTTTTACACACAATCCTATATACTGCTGTCCAGACAAGGGTTCCCAAATTCTGAAACTAAGCAGAACAACTATATTACATAATTTGGGAGACTCATTTGAGAGGCCACTCCCCTCTCCTCCCGGTCTGAGTGAAGAGTCTGGCATATCAAAGGACACCACTCAAATTTTATGTTACCTTCTCTTAATATAACCAATTCTCTACCTGAAAGTAGAGCATCCAAGCAAGTTTTCTGGACCTTGAACAGAGACCAGTGGAAGATTAAGAAACAACAACAAAACTCCCCAGTTATACAGAATTGAGACAGTGACTAGACAACAGCTAAACTCAGTGAAGACAAAGAGAAACAGTAAAAGTGGAAAAAAGTATGTATCTGTAAGTAGATGACAGACAGACAGCACTGGTATATACGAAATCTGGGAAAGTAACAACTGTTAGCATCCGCCAATAACATTAAATCAGACATGAGTAATTAGCAAACCTGAAAGACAATAAGTCTTCAGAATTATTTTATCAGAATTAAAGGTAAAATAACTGTGACTAATACCAGGCAAGCAACATTGATACCGTCACAAAAGCAGGCGCGGGCACATGGCAAAGTAGAATTTCTCTAGGATCCTGCAATCTACAGCTGAAAGGCAAAGTAAGGATAGCTGGATACCTTATTATGAAATCTCTGCAAAGCAGCAGCAAAAATATCACACAATAGTACACTGTTCTCAAATACATATTTGCACTGGCCAGTTCCCCATGCGCTCTTCTGTTTCTCTAGCAGAAGAAGTGAAATTTTATGTTCGTCTTCAAAATAATTTCTTCCGAATGACAAACACTTATGATTCTTCTGCTGTTGGAGTCTAATGCTTACACAGTTTTATCCTGCTAAGAACTATCAGCGGGCCAATCCCTTCCACAGCACACTAATTCCCACTCTGGATCATAATCGCGTTGCAGAGGCTGATACTGCTGCTGTGGTCAGTGACCTGGATAAAGCTGCCAAACTGTAAGATTTGTCTCACAAACAGAAAACGTTTTATGAAGAGGTAAATTTAAATCACTGCCTCTACTGAGATTCAACATTCCCTAAAGGATTATGTTACTTCAGTAATTTCATATCATAGTCTAATACAGATCTGTACTGAAAGTAAGTTTTTCACTTAGAGTCTGAGTACTGGAGCAGTTTTGCTGTATAACTCCAGGGGATAAAAAAAGAGCCCTAACTGTTATTATAATGTCCTTAGATGAAATAATCCTCAAAAGAGTCCAGTAGAGTTAGAACCACAGAACAGCTTGGGATGGGAGGGACCTTTAAAGGTCATTCAGTCTAACCCTCCCACAACAAGCAGGGACACATTCAACAAGACAAGGTTGCTCAAAGACCCGTTCAACCTGACCTTGAATGTTTTCAGGGATGGGGCACCTACCACCTCTCTGGGCAACCTGTGATCATGGTAAAAAACTTCTTCCTTATATCTAGACTGAATCTCGCCTCTTTTAGTTTTAAACCATTATCCCTTGTCCTATCACTACCAGCTGAACGGAGTTTCTCAAGGACATGTTGCTCAAGTACTGAGTTGCTCAATGAATAGAGACCTCTATTTCTCTACAGCAAAAGAGCCATCCAAGCTCATCCAATTCCTTCCTCCTTCCCCAGTTACATACTTTCAGTAACTTAGTTTCTGTAACTTTTTTCTTTCTCTAATCTTTGTGCTGGGATGAAGATACATTTATTAGAAAACTCAAGTTAAAGTAGCATTAACCTTCAAAATTAGTATGCAAAGTTTAAGGGTAACAGATGTTATTTTAGTAATCGATATGGATACTATAATTTTTTTATTTATTTATTCTCACTAGCTATTTGGATCTTCGTTTCTTAACCTCCTTTGGAAAACCCTGCTCTAGTATGCTGTCTTTCAGCCTTTGAGATATAAAGTCCAATTGATGACATCTGTCATCTCAAGGAGTAAAAGATTGTTTTGATTGATACAAGGCCTATGTCTTTAAAATTCTCAGATAAACTACTGTTTCAATGTCAAGTACTTGAGCTGTTCTTGAATAATCCAGTTAACAGCCTTAGAAAACAGCATCCTTTTGCCAAAATATTCTTTAAAATAAATTTATCTGCATTCTAAGGAAAGTTTCTATCGGTTTTACCACCCAAGTATGTTACTTTTCAAAATACTGAACTATAGTGAAGAGTAACCATAAGAATCTCTCCAGTACAATTTATTTCCTTTTGATAACTAGGACCCATAAGCCTAAAATTAAACTGTCCAAGCTTCTAGTTTCCACTTGCAGAACTTGCAAATCAAAGCTATAGCTTTGCTTTCTTTAAAATTAGTCTACATTAAAAAGGGAATCCAAGAGAACGTTTTCAAAAGGACTATCTGTGCCTCATCAGTAATTTGTAAAAGCACAAAATGATTAATCATGTACTATCATACCAAAACTGAAGTCGTGCACCTTGAAAACAATTTCAGCACAACACGTGGTAACCAGATCTATCTGTGAAGTAAATAGAGCTGTTAAATTGTTTTTAATTATGAAAACCTAACTACATTTAAAGAAGGTTTTTTTTAATGAAATAACTTTTTAAAAATCCTTTTTAATATTCACTTTACACAATCATTTCACTCTTAATTCTGGTTAAAACTTCAGAATAAAAATCTGCCAGCTTGTTGCCATGAAGTGAGCCTTTATTTTTTATCTCCCTGAACTCTTATGTTTTTAGTACATCCTTATAAGAAGACTTAAGAATGAAACTTCTCATCAGCTGAATGGTAAACCAGAACGGTAGAGCCTTTCACTATTACTGTTAGCCGTACTAAACTATAGGTTTACTTCACATAGGGACAAGATACACATACACAATTACATAACGTTTGTGTTCAATAACAATAAGCAAACTTTGACAATAACAAAGAAACCGTAGTTTTAATGAAGACCTAGTTACAGCCACCATACAACAGGGACACAGAAAAGTGATTTATATCTGTCTACTGAACTGTGCAGGCTTCTTTCATCTGAACTGTTCAGAAGCATTCTCATTTCTGTCATTTCTGATTTTAATCATATGAAAGAAACACTTGGATGGCAGTCCAGTTGATCTCTCATCTAAAGGTACACCGTATATTTATATAGAATAAAAAACCTACATCTTTTTCTTCCCAGCGTGGTATATGTGATATAGGTGCTATCTCTAACAGTAATCCTGTAGGCATTATCAGGACTGTCCCCCTGTACTGTTCCCCTGTACTCAGCACTGGTGAGGCCACACCTCGAATACTGTGTCCACTTTTAGGTCCCTCACTACAAAAAGGATATTGAGGTGTTGGAGCGTGTCCAGAGAAGGGCAATAAAGCTGGTGAAGGGTTTAGAGAACCAGTCTTATGAGGAGTGGCTGAGGGAACTGAGATTCTTTAGCCTGGAGAAAAGAAGACTCTGGGGTGACCTCATGACTCTCTACCACACTCTACCACTTGAAAAGAGGTTGTAGCAAGGTGGATGTTGGTCTCTTCTCCCAAGTAAGAAGCAATGGGACAAAAGGAAATGGTCTAAAGTTACACCATGGGTGGTTTACCTTGGTTATTAGGAAAGATTTCTTCATCGAAAGGGTTGTAAAATATTGGAATGGGATGTCCAGGGAAGTGGTAGGGTCACCATCCCAAGAAGCAATGGGACAAAAGGAAATGGTCTAAAGTTACACCATGGGTGGTTTACCTTGGTTATTAGGAAAGATTTCTTCATCGAAAGGGTTGTAAAATATTGGAATGGGATGTCCAGGGAAGTGGTGGGGTCACCATCCCTGGCAGTATTTAAAAGACATATAGATGTGGTATTGAGAGACAGGGCTTAGTGATAACCTGGCAGTGCTGGGTTAATGGTTGGACTGGATGATCTTAAAGGTCTCTTCCAATCAAAACAATTCTGTGATTTCTTGCATCAGAATGAGTCACCAGAACACGTCATACCCTTTTACTATATTTACTGGAATTTATAACAAAATTGAGGTTTTACTTCCAGATCCTTTTACTTTAAAAATTATTAAATGAAGGTATTTTACTTTAAAGACATTATAGTCAGGTATCAGTTGACTAGATTAATTTAAGAGACTCTTTTTTTTTTTTAATTGTCTTTTCAAGCAATTGGGACCATCTCACTGCTCCAACAGCCTTTTGGGATATTCATATCTTCTTCATATTCCCCACAGTTGGTGAAACTTACCATTCCTCCTCTGTCCATCTCTGATCTAGGTATGTCCCTAGCAGAGGTCATAAAGAACACTTTATGAAGGTATTTTTCCCAGAATATTTAAATAAGCATTTCTGACATAATCTGACAAATTCCTAGCTCTGCTAGATGATCTTCACGGCCTCAGCAGTTCAGTCGTTGAGATTCTTCTTTCACTGTAATGCTATGGTGACAACAGACTGTAAGATTTCTTG
>NW_010413215.1:616-14047 GCF_000710305.1 Buceros rhinoceros silvestris | reverse complement strand
TGCTAAAGAGGACCACAGGTTGACACCCTCTTTCATCTACCTGGTCAGGCATGCATGAATGTGTCTTCTGCATAATAAAGAACCACCACTATTTTTTTTTAAATTATTATTATTTCATTCCTTCTTTCCTCTACTGCAGTCAGTAACTCCTTCATTTGGAACTTCCTCAGGATCACCTTACTTTTACTTTCTCTGTTGCACACAAAATACAAGTGAGCAAATTCCAACAGCTTTGAGGAAGAACTACAGATACTACAGTCAGTTCTGTTAACTCTCAAAACTATCCCAACGACTATACTTTTCACCTCTGTGAATGTATTCTTATTGGAGAGGAGAGGTTCCAAAACAAAATGGAGATAAAGAGCTCAGGACATCAACTGAAACCTCAAAGTAGAGAGCAGAATCCAGCACAGAACTAAAACAATGTCATAATATAGTAAGATGATGAATGTTTACAAAATTGTTTCAGAAATCAAGAGAGCTTTGGTTCTTTACAACTTAGCTGCCTCTGCTGTTGGAAGCAGGGTCCAAAATGTAGTTACTGACCGTGAAAAAAAGATGCAAATTGTTGTGATTATGAAATATATTAATTCTGCATTCATTAACTTTATTGAGAAAAGAACTGTAGGAGAAACTTGATGATGGCAGCAAACATGGTAGGCATGAAGTTCTTTCTGTCTGACTAAAATTGCAGTAGAAACACATTCACTTTACACAAAAAATGTAAAACATACTCCAAGTTCATGAAAGCAAAGGTGGTTTCCAAGAACCAAGACTGAATTTGCTTAATTAAAGACTAGTTGCTAAAAAAATCCATTTAGATTTTCTGAGAAGTAACAAGTAAAAATAATACATTATCTCAGTATATTGTTACTGAAACCAAACAGACATAAAAGAAACTGATAGCGAAATCTCATACATAAATCTTTGAAGGTGGCAAGTAAACATATAAGAACTGCATTGGTTGTAAAGATCAAAACACAATCCTAACCTCACTGTGATGATTACTGCTTAACAGCTTAACCTGTACTTTGCTGCCCACGTTATAATTTACACAAAAGCTACTTCAATTGTCTATTCAGCTCATTAGTCTTCGATTGCATTAAAGGATACGAACTACTGAAGAGAAAGTATATAGTCTGGAGTTGGGGGGTGGGAGTGGTGTGGTGGAATGTATCAGCTATTTTTATTGCTAGTACCCTACCAATATTTAATTATCTACTGAAAAAGACCATTAACAAATTACATGTCAGAAGCAGCATGTACAAGCTTGTTAGGGATGATACTCCAGAATCTACAATTTTAAAAGTTACAACAAAACAATTCTTAAGGCTAAAAATATATTAATGATTCCATGGTAAAGCAACTAGAACCACTAGAGTACAAAGTTTGAGCAGGGAACTGCAACGGGCAATGAATGACAGACAGATACAAACTATGAAAGGACAAGAGAGGAGAAACTGAAGCACAGAGGATACTCACAGGGTGTTCAAACAAAAATAAGTGAGAAAAAGGACTGGAGTAAGCTGTATGCAGCAAGTTCTCTCACCAACAAAAAGGGAAAATGATGACAGAGACTTGATCTACAGTTCAAGACAGTAAATCTGGTATTAGGCTAATTACTAGATCAAAACCCCACACACTCACACAATGCAAAGCACCAGAGCTTTCCAGCTCCTCTGTACAAATCTGTTCAAAACACTTTGTAATTCTGTTCCAAACCTATGCTGAACAGAGGATCGGCTGTCTTACCACAGCCACAACAAAGCTGAAAAGCAGCATTGTTGCATGTTCTGATCAAGTCAACAGAAGTGTTATTATTTGATTACACTTGATTTGGATCAAGTTTGTACCAACGGGTGACTGCGCTGTGAAAGTAAATATTGCTACGGGTGATGCTGTAATCTGAGGTAAAGAAGCCTACATAAAACTAGCTGTACAGACAGCTTTCCACAGTAAAACAGTAACCAAAAAACCCTAGAGCACCCCAGAATGATCTCATTTAAGGCATCAAAGAAACAAGTGTTCTCAGTAAGTCCAATTACAGGTTAATATTCTTACTTTGTATTTTGTTTAAAGAAATATATTCCACCATTACTTGATTACTGATTTATTTATTTATTAAAAATGGATATTATTGACCTATTTAATTTCCCACTGAAGACATTAAAACTTCCATCAACTTCCAGGAGAACCATCAGGCCAATGTAAGACACCTCAGAGAGTAAAAGACTTGCTTTAAATTTAATTTGTGAAGTTTTCAAAAATTTATATCAGCTCAACAAGTTTTACAATAAAACATGACATTTTCTATTTTTCAAACCTTCACTTTCCCAGTTTGCAACTGTTTGCAAGAAAGAAAAAACTAAGCAGCACACTTATTATTCCACAAGAACATCTTTCAACTAAGGTATTGTCTTGCATAGGAGCAAAAATTGAAGCATTCAGTAAAGATACCATTCTCTTTACTCAATGCCATGCTTATTACTTTTCATTTAGTTTTTCAATATTAGTCAGGTTATCTACGAAGTGTGTAGTCTCAAGGGGTTGTTCCTTCAGAAATGACTCCTAAGAAGGACACAAAAGAGTAAAGGACAAAGTTTGGGCTACTTTGTAGTTGTGAAGTCTTATAAAAATAACGCAGGAAAGGTTAGGAAGATTTATAGTCCATTTTGCTCTATTGCAAAATATGTTAATGATTTGACACAACCACTTAGTGAACCCTTAAGTGCCTAAGGCTGGTTTTAATCTTCTGAAGGGAACGAGACACAAAATCTCCAGAGTTTTGAAAGATCTCTGGTTTCCTTCATGACACACAGGAAGCCTTAAGTCAATGTAGTGTTACTATTTAATAATCATTTGAACATTCAGTCAAAGGAATGATGCCTACTGATACCACAAAAATTGGTCTAATTCTTCAGAGACATTAATACACCCTGCAAGCTCTATTTTGGTACTCTCTTTGCTTACCTCATCCTCAAAGAAGGTGGAAAGACCAAAAGTGTGATGAAACCAGATGTCAGGACGTGAGAAAATGAAGTAAAAAAATACAGTCTAAGACAGATTTATCAAAAGTCCTCAAAACCCAATAAGGAATTTTGTTTCTTCAGAAACAAAGTAACGGTTCTTTAACAAAATGAATTGTAACTCATCCCCTGCAGGTAAACCAACAACAATTTCTTTCCTTTTCAGAAACAGCAAAAGCCACACGCTGTGATTTATGTAAAGATGCTAGCATAAGAACAAATGACAACTCTTATACAGAATAAGAAACAGAGCGGCACACCAACTCCTTACTTATATAGTCTAGCTGACATTGTCAGTGGACTGCAAAAATAATTACTATTTTAAAATAGATACATCAGAGACATCTTAAGGCAAAGGCAAACCACTTAGAAGTTATTAATTCAGTTTTAATATAACATATTCTACCACTCTTAAACAGTTTGCTCTGAAAATTTTTCAATTGTTCTGGTCTATGTCTTTAAAATTATTTCCTTGCCTGTAAAATTAGAGTAGACTTTTCAACTACAAAGAAGATCACTAGCCAGCCATTACCCTGCCACCTGCATTCAGCGCCTTAGCCTACATGGCCAACTGAAATTTCATGCAGCTGAAACTAGTCAAGTAAAAATACTGAAGTGTATTATTATTTCTAATTATCTTGTACCCTCCATAGCAGTTTCTTAAATTTGCAACAGCTTGAAATAAAAGTTGAGAGAAATATGTGACTCAGCCAATTTGAAGGAAGATTTGATATTTTACATAATTCAGAATTGTCACAATGCATATTCGTATCTAGTTTTGAAGCAATTAACTAATATTTCCAATAAACTACTAACCTGCAACAAATTAATTTTTATCCTTAAGATACAGAAACACCTGTACAGTAATGCAGTCCTTAAGCTTAAATATTAATTACAGACCAGATTTCTTGAGAGCAAAAAAGATTCTTCTTCACTATGAAAACCAACATGCTACAGTTAGGCTATACAGTGATCTGTGTTGATTTTTCTGTTCGTTTTCTCAAGGCTTAATATTTTTTAAAAATATTTTATCTTCAGTAAACAGCAAGAGACAAAACAAGACTGCTTGGGAATAGATGTATTATTATTGAAGGTACTGTTATTTAGAACATTTACAATATTTAACTGTATATAACAATAAAAATGGCTAAACAATGGATATTAACAGAATGGAAATAATATATAGCGGTACAGTCTCATTAACCAGCTACTTGACGCTTTCATCTCTGAAGGTGGATAGTCTCACAATTTTGCTCCAAATGGATAAATCTAACAAGAAAAATATTAATATTAAAAAAATCATAACTTCATTTTATTTGCAAGGCTAATATTGAGAGGTATGCAATAAAAACCATTACTTCTGGAAAGAAAATAATGTAAATATACCTATATCTTAATCTTCAAAGAATTATTTGCTTTGGACAAATGTACATAGCAATTTTCAGTTCTCTATACTGCATGACTTAAATGATTCCTAGACAAATTAGGATTCAATGCTGGGATGAAAAATTTTCAAGGAGTTGAAACATTCAGAATAGTTAAGCATCAAAATCAAACAAGAAACAGTATAAGGTAGTCAGTAAGTCAATACTCCTGAAACACACCCATTTTTCCTGACAATTTTGAGGAGTTTACCTTGCTACAGTTTCAACCAAAACCCTGACATCAAATCGTAACATATGAACACGGTTTCAGAATTAATTTTTCTGTCTTTCTCCCCATTATCTAATCTACGATTACTTTATCTTATATAACAGTATAATCAAATATTAAAGCCATATTTAGAACTCCACATCTTGCTATTCTAACAATGGAAGGAAAAGTAAACTTATTTTACAGTTGCTTCTGGTCTGATCCAGATTTCATTATGATGGACACCGCTCAGAAAAACATTTTCAGAATCCGGAGTATGCCTTAGAGGTAGCAAGTTTTTCCCTTGTGTGTTTATATTTCTCTCTCTCTTTTTTTTTTTTTTGTTATAAAAGCATTAAAAAAGGAAAATGTGAAAGCTCTTGCATACTGCATGCAAGTTGAATCTGACTCTGAAATAAAAACAACAAAAAACCCCAGTAAATAATCCTCAAACCTTACAGGAAAATAAGAAAGAGCACAGACAATGGATTTAGTCTTTCAGCCCTCCATGATCTCTGCAGAATCAAGTCTCATGCTCAAGATTACACTGTCGTCATTTTTAACTCTGTGTGTTTACCAGATGGTATGACAGTGCCTTTACAAAACCCACACCGCTAAGCCAGCATAGTTTTAATATATTCTCCTTATGTAAACTAGTTTTAATATGCATTTCTGCTCTTTAGTTTACTCTTCCTTGTGTATCACAGTTTATTCTTGATTGCACTGGATATGCTGCTCTGACGAGGGTAACCTTTCCTCGTGTAAAGAAATAGATAAACACAGCAAATTAAGCAAATCTACAATGAAGATTTGAAATCTAAAGAATAGTAATTTGTGACTGAGGTTTCTACTTTTTTTTTTCCTTCAAAAAAATTGCCTAATACTGAAAGAATTTCACAGATCTGTTTTTAATGTTGAGAGTCACTGAGTGAATTATGTAGGGAAGAAATCCTATCTTTTTTAGTATAGGATCATATCATTTTCCTGAAGTTCCCAACCTTGAGTCAAGTAAGTTATTGTGAAGAAAAGCTGAAGATAGCAAAGATATACAAAATCAAGTCTTTTGAAAAATAAAGTTCACATTTGCATTAGCTTTTCTGGCTAAACTCTGAAATATTGAATCAATTTCTTCATCAACCATGAAAATACCCACCCTAAGTACTGATCCCCAAGAATCAATACTTATCTATCATACAGACTAGAGAATCACACAAACGAATTAATGTTACACCTTAACCTTAAAAATCTTGAGTTGTCCTGACCCAAACAAATAAATTTCACACTCTTTACATTTAAAAATGCATTACTTTTTCTTCCTTCTCTGTTTTTGATAAGTATTATTTCTTTCCCATATGAACTTGTATCTTGCCATTAGACTGACAATATGAACGTCAATTAATGCTAATGGTTATGATGCTTGTGGATACCCATTGTCTAGGGAATAGACAAACTAATCAATCTATTAAAGAAATAAAGAAGAAAAAAAGCAAAATTGGCTTACTGAAAACTGATTACCTGACTTTCCAGATGCAGAAAAAAACCCCACAAGTCTTGGTCTAAGGCCAAAAAGTTGCAAGCAATTTTCTAGTTCAGTAGAATAAAGTGTCAGTAATGCCACAAAACCTGTTTTATCTGATGATTCAGAGATCGTGACCACTTAAGTGCATACGCTTCTCTGAACACAAGGAAGTTAAAAGCAGTCTACCCCCACAAGAAAAAATAAAACACCTACTAGCATGACAACAGTGGAGGGAAAGGAATATTACAAGGATTAACAAATACTATTTCCCATAAAACATTTTGTTATTGCATACTTCAGTACTGACACTGGAATACCTTTACTTTAGTTTTGAAAATGTATAATACGACAACAGGTGATGACAATGCAATAAAACACACAGTTGCAATAAAACACATGGTTTCCAAACAAGCTCTTGCTTCACACAGCCTCAACAAACATCTCAAGATCAGCATGATATGGACTATTTTTATTCTGCATATTTAGATTGTATTTTCAAATTTTATAGCAAATTCTTGGGGTGAGGGGTAAATAAACATTCACCAATCACCTGCAATCACAGACTGCAAAACAGATTAATTGTTGAAAAAACATTTATTCCAGCTGCCAAACACTGAAGTTAAATGGAACATGGAAAAGTGAAAGGGAAAGATTTTTTTAACCTCAGGGAACAAAAACTTCAAGTCAGGAAGGCTCCTGGAAGCATTCATAGAAAGTTTTATAATATTTTTCGCAACCAATTTCAACAAACTGTTGCTGTCAGTAGCAGGATGCAAACCAATTACTTTACAGACAGCTCAGTTATCACCACTGCTGTGACTGCGTTGCAGACGGAAGTCGAGATAGTGAAAACGTTATGCAAGCCACCACATTAGAGTTGTGACAAACTGCTTCCTCTCACGCTTTTGTTTGAAGTATTGCTATCTATACTGTCCTCACAATATGCCAAAGCACAAACGGAATTACAAGCTTTCACAGCTTAGGTTTTTACAAAGTTTTAGAAGTGTCTTGGCCTGTTGCAGTGAGGCAACCAGGGTATCAGGTGCCACTGCTTCTTAACTGCAGCTAGCTTTTCACTTAGAAACACCCCAATCAAATGCATAACATAAATACATGCTAGCTAGTCCAAGTAGTTGAAGTACAAGCAGATGACCTACGTGGAGATATTCTCTGCCCAGCAACACTGGTGTTGATTGGCCCCCTAGAGATACCACTATCAAGAATTGTTTTTTTCACCTATAATCTAAAGAAAGAATGGCTCTCTTACAGAATTAGACATTAACTTGGCCTATTTATTCTGTAATTTCTTTTAATTTTAGCCTATATCTCTATCTAATTTTCTCTTTTCTTTTTCCTGGGTGTAGGAGGAAACCTAGGCCCTGCTGACAAAAGAGATGGTAGGAGGTAGCAATTACTAACGAATGAACAAGACAAGCTCATCAATTATAAAGCAAGAATTTAAGAGAATCTGAATAAGAAAAGAAATACCCGCACATTCCATTGGTCACGATAAGGATTAAAATACATTTTGGACTCCCCAAGAGCTCTGACTACATTCCCTTCTGCCATCACATATCTCACATGTTGGAAATCTGGATAAGAAAGCACAAATGCTTGTACGTGTATTCAGAGCATGTTTTCCAGACTCATACCAATTAGTTCCTTCCCTTCTGTTTCCTATCACTTGAATAAAAACATTGGGAAAGATCCAAATAATGACATTTCCTAGCAAAAAAGCAAAGGCATTTAAATATTACCGATCTGAAGCAAACCAAGCATGGAGGTACCTCTTTTTCCAACACCTAATTCCCTATGATGCGCTTCCATGACTTCTAATAAGCTCCTTAACAAAGACCATATCCTTCCCACATGCAACATGAATTCTGTAGTTATGGATCAACTATGTTCCCAAGAATCAGTCTGCACCTGGAATAAGCTTAAAGAACTTTAGGAAGTGTTAGAGACTAGGAAAAACCCCACAAACCTGAGCATCCAAACATAACTACAGAGAACAGGAATCATGCAGATGTATTTTTACTGCATCTGATAAAGCGATACCTGAAGAGTACCTTCCCCCTTCAACAAGGAACAAATAAACATATTTGCACATTTAACTTCTGAGATGAAGTAACTGAATATACAACTACCTGACAATCTGATAGAAAAAGCTCTAAATTTTGAATCTGTTGGATTTTAAATACAGCATGAAATCTACTACTTGTCCCATATTAGACATCAGGGAGGAAAAAATGCAGAGTTCACATGCTGAGTGTCACAGCCACACAGAGTCAAGACACCCTAGGTGTGACACTGTCTGATCTCCAAGAGCTGCCCTTTTTCCCATGTCCTCCTTCCACACTTCTTGATCACTCTTAGAAGGCTCCACGACAAAAATTTCTATCATTCCATTAAAGAATCTCCTATCTACAGGGTTAATAAAATCAGCATTGATTTGTTTTTCAAATATATATTTACCATTACATTTTATGTTAAACATTCAAACCTGCTTTACAAAGTAAAGAAGGGTTGGAACCAACAATTTTTAAGCCTATTCTTCCTACCCATACTCTGTGCATGTTGCACAAATTATTAAAATGGAGATAAATACACCAGGTAGCCTGCTTCTTTCCCGACTAGGTTAGGACCTACTTATCATTCAAGCATGGCAGCATAAGAGGCAATTAAGAAGGCCAAGCAGAAGATACTTTTAGTCAATTAGAAATTACAATATACAGAAAATTAACCTTTTAAAGGCTCATCAGCAAAATGATGTAAGATATCCAAATAGATTAGGTCAAACTAAACTCTTATTTGGTAGAAGAACACAGCTTTTGAGAGAAAAAACAAACTGGAATCTAAAGCCTACTAAACTAAGGTACCTACACACAGCATCCCAGTGCAGGTGGTATAAGCACAGGCCAAATACATTTTTTTAGCCAAATCTGATTATTCATGAACACTCAAAATACACTTTACATTTTGTATTATCTCTTTGAAATACACATTGGAAAGACCAAACCATTTCCCTTCTTTACATAAACACTACACACACTTTGCAGAGCATCTTGGAGGACAAACTGAAAACAGGCAATGTTTTTGAATGTACATGTTTCATGAACAGCAGTTCAGTGCATTAATGCTTAGGTCAAGGAACATATACAGCTGATAGCTTTGCAGCGAATAACTGATGTAAGAGAAAGAGATGACTAATTGTGAACTCCTCTGAATGGCACTAAATTAAGCTACCACCCAGAGAGAAAAGCACTGCAAATCTACCACCCTGTCTGCAGCCCTGTTGTGGGAATCCTCCTTTGGTGAAGTCTGCAGAGCAGGAAAACTGGAGCACCAGGCAATGGAAAAGGTCATCTTTCTACTCCAGCCTCGTGTTCACCACATTGCACAGAAAACACAGTGTGGGGACAAGGCTAAAAAGCAAGTGGAGTTAGTGTCACGCATGGCCATTTCCAGTTTACTTTTTCAAAAGTCTTTTTTTTCAACCTTGTGTACAGTGCAACAGGGGAGCCAAAAAATTTACTCAGGTTGGCTGAGCTTCAGAACAGCCTGGTACTTATCACACACAAATCCCTCCAGTATAAAGACATTTAACAGTGCCACCACAGCTAGCTTACAATCATTTTTTCCACTGATCTGTAGAATAGCCCAGGATAACACCAAAAGGCACAAACCCTCAGTTCAAGAAGCCTTTTCAGAGTCCTGAAGCAAAGTTTTTGCTTGTGCCTCACATTACAACTTCATGAACTGAAAGCAATGTCAAAACAACATACAGCTTTGCTAGCTTTTACATGGACAGGTAGAGTTAACTAAGGAAATATCCTACCACAAAAGGATCTCATCCATATTGATATAAAATCCAGTCAGAAATTACCTTTGGAGGTGACAGTAAATATATACTCACTTCAAAGTTCTTTTACTCTTAAACTGTAATTATTTTTATCCTTAAAACAGACAGAGCACAAATAGGTGAAATATTCACCCTGCAAATGAATGCTCATTCCCCTGTAACTCACCTAATCTGTTCCCTAGAGGGGAACCTTCATCTTGGTGCCAACATTAAGTTTTTATAGAATGTGTATGTCTGCCAACTAAGACAATCAAGTTAGTGAGACTACAGACAGGAATGGGAACACAGGAATTTACCAAATAGCGCTCTTAGAAAGAACAGGATTAATGCAGCAATTTAAGTGGCTTTTATGAGCTCTGAGGTACCAAGCTAGCTTTATCATTAAAGAATGCATGTGCTAGAGCCACCAGAAGGGGAGGGACGGTGGCCACATCACTCTCCCTGGCACAGCCAGGCTACGAAGTGCCAGGGAATGCCACTTCCTGTACTCCTAAGGAGGCACAACCTTCTGTAAAAAAGCCTCCGACTTTGTTTTTAATTCAGATTATTTATGTTCATCTGACTATATAAATAAAACCACCTTGAATGCATTACTATTTTCATTAAACAATCCTAATTTGCAGTGTGTCATGTTGATAAACAGCGCATCATATGCTACAGATCAGGTTAGTTTACTGTTTTACATCACTTCATAAAAAGAAAGTTCACTTTCCCTTTAAACAACTAACTTTGAATAACTACAAAGAGCTATTAAAAAGTGACTTTCTCTTTTAACCTTACTAAATGATTAATAATGCTGTTTTGAGAAAGGATGTCTAAATCTGAGATATGGTTTCACGATCAAAAAACCACAGTATTTTGGTTTAGTGCTTGTATTAAACATCTACTTTAACATGACAAAGTCTTGAATATTCTTTATTCACACAGTGAATTATTTCAAAAAGTGGTCCACACACAGCCCATGCAGTCACATAAATGCATAGATATTGCTGTTGACAGCATTTAAGTCTTAAGAGAATTCATTTACTCTCTCAAGTGCTGCTAGTCAATTCTGTGTAATGAGCAGTGAAAATACTGAATAAAGTATTTATGATTTACACAGTATAAATCACATTCTAACATGCCAGACATGCATTTATAACCCACCCAATGTACATTATCTAACCACGAAGTCCACAAAGTGACTGCAGAAATTGGTTACAGAACATGCTCTTGCATGTGTGAAGAAAACATGGTTGCATTTCTTCACATCTCATTTGCTATACACAAATATCACCCAGTCATAAAATTGAAATTCTGATCTCCTCCTCTCAATATATGTGAATGTTTCACTAAGGAAACACCTGGAACTTTTGTTTCATCTTCCAAGAAAAAATGGTTCCAAATACATCATAAGCAGGATCCTTCAAAAGACAAACCAATTCTAAAGATAGGTCACATTTATTAAAGTTACCTCCAGATCTCTTAAACAAAATTTACAAAGGCCTATGGCACAGAAAGCCTACTTATGCTTATTATAATCCTAAATACCTTCTCTTTTCTACAAGGTTATAATGTCCTATCCAGCAGCTGCCTAATTTCTATCAGTTTAATTATCATTTAATATAGGTCACATTTTTTCTTTTTGTTTGAATTTAGAGTTAGATTGCACAGCACTTTTAAAACAAAATGCACCATTTAAAAAGCTTCAATATATTAGATAGGCTGTCTCTAAGTAGTGTCTCAAAACAACACGGAATCAAATAAATTCTATGGGGCAATCTTCTACTGTTTTCAAATATAGCTTTCCCATTCTAGGAAATTACATAATGTGGAAGAAATACACATAAAGCAGGTTTAAAATTTATTATAATACATCATTTTCAGATGAAGACTCCAGCCTTCATCAATACTATTAAAAGCATACACACAAGAGTTCCAAACAAGACCTATGAAAAAAATTAAAGCCCATTATTTTACATGCTGTTATACTGCAGAAAAATGAATAGCCTAAATACTGTATTACTGCACACTGAAACATAAGTATCCTTTTAAAATAAATCATTTAAAATAAATCAAACAAAAAAATTAAGCCAGCAAAGTTACAAATCAGAAGCTACAGGTTTCAGTCTTTATAATAGCAATACAAATTCTTACAGCTAATCTTACAAAATTATTTGAACAAACTTCTGCACCACATATGTAGTAAGGGCAAGAAAAACCTTGGCTAAGAATAAGATTCTATTACTAACTTTGCCACTCAGTGATGGTGGATGCTTAAAGTAACACCAAAAAACACCAGCTTTGCCATCTGACAAGAGGCAGATTAAAATTATTCTAAGGACTCTAAACAAACAAATCTAAAATTCCTTTAAAAAAAATTAAAATTTAATTTCTAATAGCATCCAAATTACTAAAAAAGACAAGGACAAAAACCAGATAAACTGAAAAGATTTATGTATATGAAAAGTGTCTGACAGTAACAGAGCATGCCTCTTGTGATGTTCCCTACTAACATTTTTTAGGAAACACAGCACTTGCCAAAATACTGATGGACAAAAAAAAAACAACAGCAAAATTATATTGGAAATTAAGGATAAAATCTGTTTTTTGCTCTTAGGAAGTTTAAACCTCATTAATGGAATTCCCAGTATTTAACTTTTTATATACTTAAAGCTTCAAGGTATTAAAAAAAAAAAGGCAGCGTAATTCTGAGACCAGCGCCTCTGTACCTATGAATGGAGTGCTAAAGTGAACAGTGTTCTGCTGAAGGGCTGGTGAATGAAAAATTGTGCCAGAATCACAAATAACATTAAAATAGTATCACTACAAGAAGACGCATTACGACACCCAAAACATTTCTTAGCCTCAATTTAGTCTACTCTGTCACAAAATTTTTGATGCTGCAGAGCATGGGTTTGACGGCAATGAACAGCACCATCCAGGAATCACCTCTAGCTTTTCTACAACATTATTCAATCTACAGTGATTCATGACTGGAATTTAAAAAAAAAAAAGGATACCTGGCTACATCCCTATGGCCCACTAAAGTTCAAAACCTTTAATTATCCTCAGAACACATAATCAGCATGTATCATGAATAATACCATCTACAGCATCTCTCAAAGAAAACCTGCAGTACAGGGATCTAAGAGCAGATTTATATACTCTGTGTTTTACTACATACACAGATGTCTGACTTCTTAAATCAAAATACTGTTGACAGCACAGACAGCAAAGCCTAAGACAGCCCCTAGGCCTTCCTCCAGCTTAAAAAACAGAACAAAACCCCGCCAGATTCCAAATATTTTACAAGAATGTACTCCAGTAATAACTGATTCTGCATGCAGCATGCCAGGAACACCATGTCCTACCTGTAAAGCTCTCCTTTGGTCCTAGCCATGCACTCTTTC
>NW_010413215.1:0-508 GCF_000710305.1 Buceros rhinoceros silvestris | reverse complement strand
CTTTCCCTCACTTCTGATACCTGAATTCGTCCCCTTTCCTACCCAACAAAACTACTGCTAAGCCTAAGATTTGCTTCAAAAACACAGCACAGCTAGTCATCGAGGGAGGGGAAAGAGACATTATTAAAAATAAAAAGTTGTCCTCTATGTTGTAAAACAGAGTGCAGCTTCTCTGTATTTCAGACTGCTTAATCAAAAAGCTTCCTAGACTTCATGATAAAAAGCCATGATAACTCAATCCAACTGGAATAATATTATAACCTAGCAGAAAAAGCAAGGCTTGTGCACTCTGTGGAAGGAGCTTTGTCAGGAGTAAAACAAGATAAATGGGCCATCATAAACATCTCCTACTTTGGCACAAACTGGAACATCTTATTTTTCTGAAGCCTCTTAGGATCATAGAGAGACAAATACTTTAAAATTAGAGTGCAACAGAAATAACTTGGCAACTACCACAAATAACTTTGAAAGGCTATTAACCCACATAATTTTCTTAATCCCTTTTCAA
>NW_010413214.1:0-9601 GCF_000710305.1 Buceros rhinoceros silvestris | reverse complement strand
GGTTCTCCTGGGAGCAGCAGGCAGTGCTGTCAGGGACTGTCCCCTCAGATCGGGTCATCGGTCGAGGAGAATTCTTGGGACTCTCCTTGGACCAGGATGCTGTCCCAGTGTATCTCCTGGCATGGGGGACCCTCACCTGGCGTTGGTGAGTGACCTTCTTGGTGTCTCTAAGTGGGACATTGTCCCCTGATATCAGTGAGGTGGGCACACTGTGGGTCATCTTCCTCAGAGTGTTCATTAGTGTTCAGGGATCTGTGTGCAGGGATACATCCCAGCTGACATCCCAACTGGTCATGAGTTCGGCCAGTCACGGTGCCGGGCGAATTTGATTGCAATAGATCCACGGTTTTGGGAGTGCTACTGCTGTCTGGTCTGTGGGTGCCTCCGCGACCGGGGTTCACAGAAAGCAGAGGATGTGTGCTTCATGGGGACAGAAACAGAAAGCAGCCAAGCAAGGACCTGTCTCTGAGCCGCTGCACCGTGAGCTAAACGCGTTCAAGAAATGGGGATGTTACAAACGGTACAGCCCGAAGAGGCTGAAACCCAAAGAAGACCCGAGGAGCTGGTGTATGTCATCCTGATCCTGACCACCAAGGAGGTCCCAGCAGCCACACGCGGGGCTCAGCAGAGGTGGGCAGCACCTGGGTGGACACAGCAGCTCGGTCCCTTTGAGTGCAATTACAGCTTTTTTCCTTCACTGTGGAACCTCAGGGACTGCAGCAGAAATTGAAACTTTTGGACATCAGCATCCAGTTTATGGACCCCAAAAACTCAGCAGGATCAGTAAGACAAGACTTCCAGGTCCCACGTGCCATCTGCACCTGATTAACTTCATTCTGAACCCCCTCCAGAAGAAAGCTCTGCAATAGCTGCTTGTCTTTCTGCGTCTGCTGTTGTGAGTCTGCCAAGGCTGTAGCTTATTTCAGTACATTTTCACAACTGGACTTAAGAGGAACATTCCAAAATCTGTGTAAGAGTCTCTCTTTTTCCTTTTGGAGTCTAACCGTCAGGTGAGAAAAAGTTCAGGACAGAGAAGCCTGAGAGCAGAAAGTAATTGAAGTCAAGTTCAGGGAAAGAAAAAAACAAATGAAACTCTTTTTAAATAGCATAATTTCTGCCTCTTGGGGTTGAAAAATGGATCTCCAGTTGCCCGTGCCTCCCTCAGATTGCTGCTTTGATCATTGCAGCCCGCTGCTCTGCTTCTTCCACCTCCGGGGCTTTCCGACTGGAGCCCAGCTTGATAGAGCCCGGAAGAAACGATCACTATTTAGATAGCGTTCCCTCTTTTTGAGTCCCATCGGTGGCCTTGAAGCTGTTCAAACCCAACAGAGGAAATCTTTGCTGTGAACTCTGCCACTTCATAAACAGACGCACAAAGCCGTGCATTAATTTAGGAGAGCAAGGATTAAAGAATTGTTTTAGTTTGCTTCCATCGCGACATTATTGTTCTCTTATCTATTTCAGTCTGTATGAAGATTAAGCAGACCTAAATTAAAGCATTTCACAGAAGAAAGGACTTGGAGAAAAGTGCAATTCCCCAATTGTCTGGCTTCCTTCAACGGTCACTTGTTTTTGCTTTGTCTTCATCATTCTGCAAAAATATCGTTATCACCTACTTAATAACTGCTGGAGATGCATCTCCTCTCCCCTTCCTTCTTTTTCGTTCCTCCTATTTTTCCCTCAACATTTTCTCCTTCTGTTCATCATTGTCGTTGTGACAAATAGAGTTTTACAGATCAAATTGCTTTTCTTGTTATAAATCCAGTACCATAAGAATGTTAATTAGGGTTGCTTATGTTTCAGAAGCTATTTAAAATGTACTGTAAGATCGTACACTATTCTTCACCTCGGCATGAAACTCCCACTATAGGTGGTAAAAAAAAAGTTCCTAAGAGTTGAAGACTGGATTTTATTTTTACGTTTTGTTTTTTTTTTTTTTTTCTGTGGGTAGGTTGAAGGCAGATCCCTACAAGAAGAGTCATCCTTCATGCCCTTCTCCACTTACTGTGGGTCTCACAGAGGACTATCTGTCAAAGTTAAGTGATTCAGGTCCTAAACGTTTTGTTTTTTTTTTTTTTTTACTGTGGGTAGTATGAAAAGAAAACAAAGTTTAGCTTTCCAACTTAAGGTCTGTCAAAGTGCCTCTGAAAGTCACAAGCACAAGAAAAATCAGCTCTTCCCACAGCTCTGCTGGAAATTTCCATCCCTGTCTTCTCTACGGGGGCTCGTCGTCACCGGAGGATTTGTGGAATGAAGGCAGGAGATGCTTCACAATTACAGCTTGCAGAACCCGGGATTCTTTTTCTCTGAAGGAAGAGCCAGCTTTTGGAAATATTCTCACTCCGTGAAAATGTCTCACACCAAAAAACCCCTTGGTTGCATTTGAGGGGAAATGAATGTCTTGTGGGTTTTTTGGGGATGTGAGGGTTGTAAATGACATTTTCCAGAGCAGGGAGAGGCTCTTGCTGGCTGCTGGGGGTGGCAGGACTCCCCGTCTCAGCTCTGCCGGGAGCTCTGCCTTGGCAGATGTGGCCAGTCCTGCTCCTGCTGCTGCTTGGTCCTCCCAGCTCCTCACTGCTGGTGTAGATTGATGTCTCTGCTCGCAGTGATGGGAGATAAAACACTGACACTGCCCTTGCTGTAGGAGGTTTAACGTGGCACACTGAGAAAACAGGTGTTTATATAGCAGGAAAGTCGTTGTTGGGGTTGATCATGTTCTTCCATTGCTTAACCAAATGTCTTGCTGAGGACTGGCTGTCTGCAGCAGAGCCCTGTTGGCCAGGGAAGAAGTGGTGAATTGTAAACAATCCAGCAAAAAAGGTATAATGGCAGAAAATGAATTAAGATTACATCCGGCCGTTTCCGTGAAATGGAGTAGAATGCTATGTGTGATACAACCCCGCGCTTGAACACAGGAGTGCATTTGCTGTCATTATTCTTGTAAGCTGCACGGCATAAAATAAGATACACTAATGGCAACGCTCCTGACAGCAGCTGAAATGGCCCGCAGCAGCTCTCCTACTTCACCTGGGAGAGCTACGGGAAATTAAAAGACTGGCTTGAGGAAATCTGCTGGGGATTGTTCCTACCAAGTGCGAGAGGGGAAAGAAATGCTCACCTAGTTTTCTTTTTCTCCTTCCTTATTCTTTTATAAGAGAATACAGAGGGATGTTATATGGAACGGGCGTTACTATGACACTGCTGAGATGTGCTGGAGAAAAGGAGAGATTCGTATAAATTATTTATGATTAACGTATTATACTTTACCAGAGCAATTTAAATACAGAGATTTCAGTATTTCTTAACATTATTGTGGAGATGTAAAAAAAAGCGTTAGCAGCAAATACCTGCTGCTGCTAACCAGGTGGAACAGTAGGAGAGTGTGTTTGGGTGAGGAAAGGAGGAGCCTAGAAAACCCCGGAGCCATGTTTGCATTATCCCACCCAGGGCACAGTGAGGGCCAGCGCTGCTGTCCTCTGCCCAAATCCCACCAACCTTTCTGGTTTGGGTCTGTTCTTGTACAACCACATTTATCGCACAGCCGCTGAGGGGGTTAACAGAAGTAAAGATGGCATGGACCAATTTTTTTGGAGAGAAGCATGGTTAAATAGATCGTATAAAAATATGTTTTATGCTTACCTAGCTACATACAGACCTGTATGATCATATATACCCAGAGCAGCCCTGAGCTGGCCCCCTCCCCTGGCCATGAGAAGCAGCGCTCCCACCCTTCGGTCCCCAACACACCCTCCTCCTCTGCACCTTGTTCCCATCCTCACCAGAACACCAGGGACAGCGTCAGTGGGGGTTGGAGGTTTTCAGATCTGAACCTCTGGAAAAAAAGTAAAAAAAGGAAGAAATCCACAGCCTTCACTTTCTATTAAGGGCAGCTGGGCAGATGAAGTGGTAGAGTGAGGTGAAACCAGCCACGTCTGCTCAGCGATAGTGTGTTGGCTCACTTGGGTGCCACAGGTCACAATGCATACAGCTCAGGACGACCCCGCGCAGGTGAAGTACATCCACTTTTATTCCTTTCACTCAATTTGTTTTGGGTGCAGGCCCAGGAAAACCTCACTTGTTTTTTCCTGTCCAGGCTGCAGGATGAAAGCAGGAGATGGGCAGAGCTGCCTGGGAGAGCCCTGCAAGGAAGGGAAGACCCCGCGCAGGTGAAGTACATCCACTTTTATTCCTTTCACTCAATTTGTTTTGGGTGCAGGCCCAGGAAAACCTCACTTGTTTTTTCCTGTCCAGGCTGCAGGATGAAAGCAGGAGATGGGCAGAGCTGCCTGGGAGAGCCCTGCGAGGAAGGGAAGGAAGGGAGGACAGTGTACGATGCCGACAAGCGCTGGTTCGCAAACACTCGCTGTTTGGCAAAAATAGGGAGTTACTTCATGAAGAGAGGAGCAGCATGGGGAGAGCTGGTGAGGAGCTGCGGTGCAGCTCTGCCCAGATTTGGTGCTAAAGAGAAGAGACCGTCCCCCCAGCTCACTGCAACCTCCCCTCAGGATTTGGAGATCTGTGTAAGATGGCAGCAGGTTCACGTACCTGCGCACTATGTCAACGTCGTGAGATCCTGCTGCTGCTCACTGTCCAAGTCCCAGTTTCCTTCCACACCTGATGGTGTGACAGGAGGTTGGAGAGAGAGGGTGTTGGTCTTTTCTCCCCAGGAACAAGTTACAGAGGAAACAGCCTCAAGCTGAACCAGGCAGGGGAGATTGAGGTTGTCCCTGAGGAATCATTTCTGTCCCGTTGGGGTTGTGCAGGCGTGTCCCAGGCTGCCCAGGGCAGTGGTGGAGTCCCCATCCCTGGAGGGGTTTCCCAGCGGTGTGGAGGTGGTGCTGAGGGACAGGGGGCAGTAGGGACCTGGCAGTGCTGGGGGAATGGAACAGGGGGACTCGAGGAGCTTAAATTCTGTGACTCTGTGGTTCTGTGGCTCTGACTCTGCATGGCAAGCTGGGCTCTGGGCTGGTGGGCTTGGTCAGAGCCCTGAGCCAGGTCAGGCTCCGGTGCTCAAAGGTGAAGTGAGACAGAGAGGTTTGTGTGAGCCTGTATGGGGGCTCTGGGGGGTGAGAGCTGGTTAAACCGCCTCTGCATCACCAGGGCAGAAACGGAAACATAAAGGAACAATCTACAGCACCGTTTTCCCCCACAGCAGTAGGAAATCTCATACAGATGATGTTTCTCCGTACAAAGAAACAAGGGAAGTTTATCAGAAAGTGTCACAGCAGAGCCCTGACCCCAGCACTGTGAGCAGGAGGAGCTTGGAGGGGTGCATGGCCAGGACAGCCGACCTGAACCAGCCGCAGGGGTATTTCCCACCGTAGGACATGATGCCCAATGAATAAACTGGGGGGAGCTGGCTGGGGGATGAATCACTGCTCGGTCTGTGGGTGGTGAGCAATTGCATTGTGCCTCACTTGTCTTCTCTTGGGTTTTATTTCTTTTGCTTTTTGTTATATTCCTTTTCATTACAATTATTATTATTGTCATATTTTAGTAGTAGTATTGTTGTTGTTACTGTTATATTTTATTTCACCTTAGTTATTAAACTGTTCTTGTCTCAATCCACAAGTTTTATAGTTTTTAGTTCTTCTCCCCATCCCTCTGGGAGGGGCGTTGGTGGAGTTTAGAAGCCTCCTGAGGTTGAACCACGAAGGAGGAGCTGTTAACCCCAAGCGTGCACGACTCCATAGCCAATGAGGAAACCACAACCTGCTTGTTACAGGCTCTGCTTTAACTTTTTCTGCTTTTTTTTGAGAACTGTGCATTCACAATTTAAATACGGGTCGAATTTACATAATATAATCATTCCCCATCATTTTTAATCCCACTTTTCTATTATGACCATGTTAATCCGGCCGTCTGAATACACAAACATAAGGATCCCTTCTAGCCTTAAAATCCCTCAGACCAGCACCCAGCTCCTTGGCGGGCTGGCCTGGCTGGTTCTGTCATGGTCGAACCTGCAGATGCTGATTTTCACAGCTCCACATCAGCCCCATGCCAAGGTGCTTTCTGGGCCAAACATGGGCGTTGGATTCTGGGTCTTGGCTGGCCTGTTTTGGGAAAACCAAACCCCACTGTCTCCAGCCCTTCGACTTTAACTGTGGAGCTATGGCCGGAGTTAGCACAGACCCGGCAGAGGCAGGAGAGGCTTGGTGGGGAAGTGTGCACGGTGCCAGCAGTGTCAGACCTGGAGGTCCTGCAGACAGGGCAACGGGAGCGGCCGAACCGTCGTGCTCGCTCACTGCCGTGCTCGCTCACCGCCCCGCGCTGCTCTGCTCCGCTCCGCATCCCAGCTGAGCACGGCACCAACACTTCCCTCATGTCTCTGCCTCTAAAGATAGTTTTAAATTTTTATAGTGTTTTAGTTTAATCATTTTCTGACTTTAAATGTTTTACATATCCCAGGATGCCTTTACAATAATTTATGCGCACATGCTAACGCCCGTTAAACAGGAACACCTCCGGTATTTCAGGCATTTTCTCCTGGTTTACAAATGCGGGGCGGTGCAGCAGAGAGCAATCACACCCTGCTGACAGAATTCCTGTCTTTGTTCTGGATTTATTGCCGGATACAGAGCTGAATGGACAGAGAAATCGAGGGGCAAAGGAGTGCATCAGAAGTGCCACAGGTAGGGAGCACACGCCGAGCTTGCAGCAGCTCCGGGGGCTGCCTCCACAGGCGGGTGTCAGGACCAGCTCATGGCGAGCAGTGGTGGACACATGGTCTCAAGAACCCCATCAGACACCAAAAAAACCTGCAAAACCCCCACAAGCCAAACTCTGTATTCAATCTACTTTGGAAAACTGTGACCCACTTCACGCCAGCGCTGCCAGGTGACACCAGCCCCATTGTTCACTTCTACTGTCCTGGTTTGTGATGATTTAATAATGTGCATTGTCAAATTCTGTCTTTAAATTTTAATTGCTAAAATTCATCTTTGAAGAATATTTTTTGGTATCAAGAATGTAAATAGAAGTAGGGGCAAACAGGAATAATATGAATAATTCAGCTTTGCAATATGCAAGTTTTATACTTGGAAATGAGTGATTCACTCCTACTGTATATTCTGTCATCACAAAGTGCAGACGTTAAAATATGGAAAAAAATGTGGATAAGCCATAATTATTTAATGGTGTCTTAAGACTAGGATTTTTTCGATTGAATTTTAATTATAATGTACCTTACAGTGCGAATCTCACGTCCTGAGTTTATGAAAGAGCTGGTGTGCTTCAAAACATCAGAGTGCCAGGTGCCAGCTCACCGTGAGTGACGTGTTTGCCCAAAGTGGGTCACGGCTCTCCCGAAGGGCTGTGCGCAGATTCCCCGCTGCTGGGCAGGAGATCTGGCACCGCACACAGCACAGGTGGTTCCTACTGGGAGCTGCAGGACTGGGATCTGCTTGTTCCCGTGCGAAGAACATGAGCAGGCGGCCGACTCACTGCCAGTGTCACTAAAGGTGTTCATCTCTGGTGGAGGTCGGGAGCTCGATTCCTCTGCCACTGAGGTGGCGGCAGGAGCTGATGGAGGCGTCGCTGCTCTGCTCTCCATTGTCTGCACCTCTCCACGTTCTCTGAAACCTCTGGGGAAAGAAAAAAGCACAAAAACTTCCTCTCTTGTCTTATTGACCCACAGGTGTAAGTCTGCTCCTGCAACCAGAAATTTGCTGGATTCCAGATGTGGTAAAATTCCTTTTACTTCTGAAACTTCTGAATTTCCACCTTTGTCCTGTGGTGAAAACCCCTGCATGTAGCTTGGGGCTGGGGTCGACCATGAGGTTTGTCCTGCAGGGACACGGTCCTTCCCGTGGGGGTGAGAGAGCTGCTGGCCCAGCGCCCACACCAGCCAGAAAGCAGCAAAGCACATTGACACCTCGGTACGCCCACCCAGTTTTGTTTCTCTGAACAGAGAAATAATACATCGCGCTTGACACTACACTTACAATTTTACACCTCAGCAATTTTAATATTATGAATAACAGACACCTCACACTGCTGCTCTCCAGAGGCGGCTGCAGCTCTGTGGGTTTACCCAGGGCTCCAGCTCCTCCGCTTCAATTCGTCCCGTGTGTTTGGATGGCAGACTCCTTCTGACCTGCTGCTCGCCAGAGGCGGCTGCAGCTCTGTGGGGTTACCCAGGGCTCCAGCTCCTCCGCTTCAATTCGTCCCGTGTGTTTGGATGGCAGACTCCTTCTGACCGAACCCCTGGTTTGTTTTCTTCTACAATTCTCCCTCTAAACACACAAAAGCATGGACGTCAGTGAACTCCGCTGATGCATTTCTGCTGGGTGAACTTTTAGTTGATGAGCTGCGTAACTAGCTCCACAGGAGAGGGCTCTGCTTGGCAGACCCTGCTCCCAGCTGCTCCTGCTTCCTGCGTCCCAGCCCTCAGCCCTCACACCGGTGGCTGTTGTTGCTCCCACCATCTGCTGAAGTCTCTTCCCACACAATTATTGCCTTCCAGAAAGTGCAGAGCGGGTTCTGAAAGCGCATCAGCACACGGCAGCTGGTGCTCCACCACCCAGCAGAGGATGCTGGTTCTGGCACCTGCTAGAGACCAGTCTGACCATCACCACCATGGGCATTTTATGAACCATACCAAATAATTCTTCCACCTTTCTCTTTCTTTCCTCTCTTACCACACAGCGGGGACAGGCTTCCCATGATGGAGCAGGGTATCTCTGTGCTCCCATGTAAGAGCTGGTCCTGATCCCTGGCCATACCAGGAAACCGCCCCAGCACCATCCCAGTGGAGAAGGGGCTGCATGGAACCACATGGAAACACATCTGCTATCTTACCTGGAGAGCAGGTAGGCAGAATCAATACTTTGTAGAGACAAAGAGTAAGGAAGTGTTTATCCCTATGGCATGTTCTCCATAAATCATTAAATGAACATGAAACTCCATTTTAAAGACACAAACTGGCACTGTAAATATTTAGGCTTTCGGGTTTACTGGAAGAGTAACAAGCAAAGCTATAGAAGAGACTGCTCTAAACAAACAGAAATATTTACAAATATCAGTGAAAATCTAAACCTATGTATTCTTATTAATTTATAAATGTCTGGTTTTCCTGCAGAAGAGTGAGGCTTCATGCATTTTCCAAGGAACTGTAGGTTTCCAAGTAACAAGCTGCAGCTTGAAGACCTCTGCCAGAATTTCCTGATCGAGCAAACACAGGCACGATGTGGGTGGGTCTTGACACTCTGTTCATGTCTCTGCCACTGGCACTTGCAGACACTTATCTCCACAGACAACAGTAGGTACAGCTAAGCGCAGCCCAAGGTGCTGTAGGATGTCGGGGTGGTTGGCAGCTGGGAGCCTGGACACAATGCCTGTGGCACCCCTGTGGCCATCCTCATGACTGTCCCTATAACCGTGGCCATCCTTGTGGCCATCCCTATCTCCTGTGCCATACTCATGGCTTTCCCCATGGCTGTCCCTGTGGCCATTCCCACTCCAGTCCCCATCTCCATTCCCGTCCCTGTGGCTGTCCTCATGGCTGTCTCCATCTACATGGTTATTGCCATAAATGTTTCCCTGACTGTTGTGATTCCCTTCACCACGGCTGTCCCCGTGGCTCTCCACATCTCCATGG
>NW_010413213.1:0-277 GCF_000710305.1 Buceros rhinoceros silvestris | reverse complement strand
GAGGGGGGAAAGGGATGGAGTCTGGCTTGCTAGGGCTGAACCTGAGAGCTGCCCACCAGTGCTCATTGGATGGTGCCAGCCAGATCACTAGCCCCGTTGAAGTGCTGCTACCCCAGTGCAGCAGCAGGGGCAGCACACAGGAGGAGCTGGAAGCCGTTGTGCAGCAGGAGAACTAAGAGACAGTCGCCATCACGGAGACATGGTGGGATGATCCGCGCAACTGGAGCACTGCTCTGGAGAGCTACAAGCTCTTCGGCAGAGACAGGCCAAGGAGGAG
>NW_010413212.1:25067-30557 GCF_000710305.1 Buceros rhinoceros silvestris | reverse complement strand
GGTGGTTACTGCATTCCTGTAACGTAAGCACGTAAGCACGTAATCTTCCGACCGCCCACACTGCCACCCAGTGTACCACAACAGTGTACCGCAACATGAGAAGAGGGATTTCAGTGAAGACTAAGACAAAAAAGTTGTTGAGTACCTCAGCCTTCTCCTCATCTGCTGTTACCAGCTTGCCAGTCACATTCATCAGAGGGGTTGCAGTTTCTTTAACCTTCCTTTTCTGATTGACATACCTGTAGAAGCCCTTCTTATTATTCTTTGCATCCCTCGCCAGGTTCATCTCCCGCTGTACCTTGGCTTTCCTAGCCCCATCCCTACCCAACTGGGCAGTGTCCCTATACTCTTCCCAGAATGCCTGTCCCTGCTTCCACTGCCTGCGCAGTTCCTTCTTGCCCTTTGCTTTGACCAGCAGGTCTTGACTCAGCTGTGCTGGTCTCTTCTCTCCCTTGCCTAATTTCTTACATGTGGGGATTGAGCATTCTTGTGCTCTATGGAAAGTGTCTTTAAAGATTTGCCAGCTCCATTCTGCTCCCTTGTCCGTGAGGGTTGTTTCTCAGTGCGAGCTATTGACTAACTCTTTGAAGAGCTGGAAGTTTGCTTTCCTAATGTCGCGACCCGAAATGGAGCTCGTATCCGGAGCAGGGACGAGTCGCTCGAACGCCAGTATGGTGTGTAGCGAGACCCCTTTATTGTTTACAATACATCCCAATTTATAGGCTCTTGTCCAGTCGACTAACTACGTGGTGATTGGATAATGACTCTGTTACACAGACAGCACACATCTCTTAAAACACTATAATTGGATAAAAGGGGTTAGAACACACGTGGTGGGTATTTTGGTTAGAGCTAACAAAACAAGGCTAGTAGAAATAGTATTTCCCACACGATAGTGTTGCAGCTGGGTTTCGGCTGCTAAGTTTCCCAAAGAGAGTAGCATATTTTCATAGTTCTAATTTCTGCTAGAAGAATACACCAACACCTAAAATTCAGAGTCCTGACTCTACCCTTTGCCTGAACCATATCCCTCAGGACTGTGAACTCACTGCAGCCCAGGCTGCCTCCGATCTTGACATTACCAATGAGTTCACTTGCCTTGGTGATCATCAGGTCCAGTATCGCGTCCCCTCTAGTGGAGCTGTCTGTTACCTGGCTTAGGCAGTTCTCCTCAGTGCATTCCAGGAGTCTCCTGGATTGCCTACAGCTCACTGTGCTACTTTTTCAGCAGATGTTGGAGAGGTTGAAGTCCCCCAGAAGGGCGAGACCCTACAAGTGCGATGCCTCCTGTAGCTGGAGTAAGGCAGCTTCATCAATAGGCTCCCCTTGATCAAGCATCCTGTAGCAGACACCAACCACGAGGTTCCTTTTATTGCCTTGGTCTCTAATTCTTAACCATAAACTTTCAACCTGCTTGTGGCTGTTCTTCAGGGACAGCTCTTCATACTCCCTTGCTTTCTTGACATAGAGGGCAGCACCTCACCCCTTCCTTCTTCGCCTGACCCTTCTGAACAGCCTGTAGCCATCAATAGCTGCACTCCAGTCATGGGATTCATCTCACCAAGTTTCAGTAATGGCAATCAGGTCATAGCTGTGTGTGGGAGAAATGTGTGTGTGGGAAAAGTTTTCAGATGCATATGTTAGGGTTTTTTTCAACAGTGCCTACTTCCTCATAGGAGAGGAGAATTTAGCTCATTCTTTCTATCTTCGTTTAAGAATGAGGTTTGAGAAAGCAGAATATAATACATGTGGTGCTTTAAGACCTCTTACAACCCTGTGCCCCCTCTATGGGCACAGTGAGAGATCCCTGTCTTTGGCCAACCTCAGCCTCTTAGCCCTGGGGAAGCACAGAGCATGCGGATGGTGCTGGAGATGGCACCCAAAAGAATGAGGGTATGGTTTTGATTACCCTGGAGTCATTAATTACCATCAGCCTGTATCAATTTGCTGAACTGCTTTTGCATCACAAAATACTTGTGAATCTCCTAATCAGAAGAAATTCTGAACCGACAGGGTTAGGAGCAGGTGTGAAGACTGTTGCATATAGAATTTGTTTGGTGGTTGCTATAAAATCTGCTCTCCCCTCTTCCTTGTGCCTCCAGCAGGAAACCCTTTACTGGCTTGCTTCCCATCCAACACTATGACAAAGTCACAGGATAAAAAAGAAGCAGAATTGCATTTGGAACTTTCATCTTTTGAAATCCTGGGTGTCTCTGCAAGCATTTACAGCCGAGGGCATATCTGAAGGCAGGGAGGGGAAAGGGGCCAATGAACTCTTCCTTTCTCAGTGTCACATCTGGTGTTTCCCTCACCATGGCGTTTTTAGCTTAAAGTTTTATGTGAGACATTAAAGGAACTCAGGCATGTTAGGAAAGAAACAGCGTGTACAAAAGACTTCAAAAGCTGCCAGTCCACTATTTCAAGGGTACACAGAAGAGGGAAACTTCCCAAGTGGAGGAAGAGCTTGACACAGGAGCCATCAGGTCCATGCTGTTGCTAACATGTGCAGCCCATCAGTTCTTTTTCTGCCTCCCAGCTACTGCTGGTGTTTTTTCTAGCCGAATGACAGGTGATGTTGGAAAGGAGGGGGATGAGCTGTGTCACATTTCTCACAGTGCTACTTGCACACGTAACTAAACATGCCTTTCTTTGCCATATGACTGTTGTGCCAAAATGTGCTGGGCATTGCACTGCCTGAAGATTTAGAGCAAGGATAAAATTAGAGAGAGAGTATGAAGAAGATGGAGGAATAGTATTAGTTTAACAGAAGAGTCGGCCTTGGGAATAGAGGGCAAATCAGCAGCTGGCAGTATGGTGCTTTCTACCATAACCTATGCATCCCAGCAAAGAGTTATTAGAAATGACTGAGACCAGACTCATGGGACACATATCATGTTGTTTCCCACCTCATTAAATTCTGCAGCATCTATGTTGTTATATTATTGAGAAAAACTTGAAACTACTTTGTTTCTTCAAAAAGTTTTTGTCAGAGCTTCCTGAAGATAGAAGAGCACAGCAGCAAAGCACCATGGATGAAATGTAACCATGTCATAACAAAAAGAATTTAAACCAGAGGCTAACTGGGTTGAAAAAGGTTTCATAACAGTCCCCCTTTGGACACTAAATGCTATCCTGCCTGAGATTGTTCTAGCACAAATACTGGCAAATTACTGCAGTTGTTCAAGTTGTCTTTGTCCCAGCCTTCCGTAGTGCAGGCCTGCTTAGAATAAGCACCTGTTTGCATCTACCTATCTGATCCACCAAAAGGCGTATTTGAAATAGAGGTGCAATCCTGTCAGCAGCTTCAGAAAGACCAGCACTGACCCAAACTCAGTCCATAGGCAGGACAAATGTTTGCCCCAAGCTCTGTATACTGTCCCACTTCTCATCAATCCTTAATTGCGTTACTGAGTGAGTACTTGTTCTGGTTTGCCTTTCCGCAGTGCCATTGCACTGTTTTCTTGTGCTGTAAGACTTGTGTTTGCCTTGACTATAATGATCAACATGAAATTAGCCTGCACCTATTACACTGTTCCAATTTGCATTTTCTGGTATTGAAACTTCATAGAAAGCGTTTAGGACCACCCTTTACTTATGGCTTTGGGAAAAAGAAGGAGCTGTTTCTGTTAGCAGACACAGAAGAGGCTGAAGTATCACAGCATCCTGCCTGCCAGATAAAACTTGGGGAGAGAGCATAGTACACAAGCAGCATGACATTTTCAGGGCCTATGTTGAGATGAATAAAGAAAAGATGGTTTTGACTGAATTTTACTACTCTAAGGAGTCAAGATATCATAAAGACACTTTCTCTACAAGTTGTGGGAATGACATCTGTGTGTTCCTTATGTGTGTGGATGGAGAACTAATGAGCAGACCAGAGAGAATTAGTCCATGTGCAGAGAGGTAGCACATGAAAGTCTCCTAAGTACCAACAAGCTCTGAAGACTTGTGGTCCTCTGGGATCTGAGAGAACTGACAGACTACAGACAGCCAGAGTTAGCCAAGTCTGTAAAAGGCCACCAGGGCAATTCCAGCTGGTATCTCAGACCACATCCAAGCACCTTTCCTTGCTGGCTCCTCAATCATCTGTGCCTGGAAATTATTGTCAATGCACTCCAGACACCTCCTGGATTGTTTGTGCCCTGCCCTCCAGCAGATATTGGAGTGGTTCAGTTCCCCCATGAATACCTGGGTCTGCAGGTCTGAGGATTCTTGCAGATGTCTGAAGAAAGCCTCATTTACTTCTTGGTTAGACCATCTGCAGTGTACACTCATGACAATATTGCCCAGGCTGGGATGCTATCTAAATGCTCAGCTGGGTCATCATCCATCCCTAGGTAGAGCTCCATGCATTCCTACTGCGTTCTCACATAAATGGCAACTCCCCTTCCTCACCATCCCATATTTCATAAAGAGCCTCTCCATCCACTGCAGCACTCCAGTCACGGGAGCTAGCCTACCACACCTCTGTGATCCCAAGGAGACCATAGCTCTGTATTCACATACAGAGACCTCCAATTTCTCCTCTTCATTCCCCATGCTATGTGCATTTGTGCACGGGCATTTGAGAGAGGGACCCAGTCATTCATTCCAGTCTCACAGAGAAGGTATGAGAGCTTTCCACATACATAATGCTGTGGGCATTTCCCTATCTATGTGCATACACTTGGGGTGAGACCGCTTCAGCCCTGTTTTGTTGGTTAGAAGATCTCTTGTCCACAGCCCCCTGAACTGTTTGCTTACTATCCTGGTCCACCACTTTCTCATTTAACTTTATTCATTGCTATTGTTCCTAAGTATGAAGCTCTCCTCTCCATGTTGACAACTAGTTGGCAAATATGCTTTTGCCCCACTTAGACGGATCCTGTCTCCTTGTAGCAATCGTTGATCCTTCCTTAGCAGATGGGGGCCGCTGTTCCTTGCAGCAGGGAGTCTCCCATTGCTATCACTTGCAGTTTCTTCCTGATGCTTCTAATGTCACAGTTCAAGCAAAGAGAGCTGCCAAGTAATTCAGGTTGGAAAGGACCAAGTCCAATCTCCTGCTCAAAGGAGGGCTAGCTTCAAAGCTAGGTCAGAAACAAAATACTACTTATGTTAAAAATAACAGATTTCAGTTAGGCATCAATGAATGTAATTCTTATTGGGTGCTGTGTTCATAAATTTTAAAAAAGAAGGAGGAGGAGAACATGCTTCAGAAAGTAACAGTTATATTTGTCTCTTTGTTTGAATTTATCTTCCTAAGCCTGGAAAAGCACCTGGCCTTGTCTTACATAGGGATCTGGAGACAGCCTAGACATGAAGAATGAGAAGATCGGGGTAAACCAGATAAATAGCCTGCAAGGCAGGATAGGTGACTTGTTTGCAGAGAGAAAGAAAACAATTGAAAGGGACCTAGAGGGTGAGTGTTAAAAAACCCATCTCAATGTAATGACATGATTTCAGCCATATGTGAGTACAGCTGCCTCCTCCCCTCTCCAGTGAAAGGGTTCC
>NW_010413212.1:4310-24978 GCF_000710305.1 Buceros rhinoceros silvestris | reverse complement strand
TCAGCAGAAGTCTTAAGGAACCTTGCAGAGAAAGGAGAGCAAAAGTAATAATACAACCATTTTTTCTCCTTTGTATGTACGTAGGATGATGTGCCTGTCTTATAAGGTCCTTGATACTTTTCTTCTGTGATAGGCTGCTTCCTCAAGGTATGTTTTGGGGGAAGCATCCTCTTTAAGAGATGTGATTCACCAAGCCCTCAGCAGATAAAACACTATAATGATTTATAACTTCATAAAGGTGGGATAATTTGATATAGAAAGCATTCAAGTGTTATTACAAGCAGTGTGGGGTAGCTGACAGGGCTGACTTTGACAAACTCATCTGTATGTGAAGGAGTCTGTGTTTTTTTGTTGCTGCGATATAGATCACAACATGGGGAGTCATAAGTACTAGGGGCTTTGTCTGTGTGCAGATCACAGCAGGTGAGAAGAACAACAATTCTCAGTAGTTGCTGGAAAAATTGTAGCTTATAATAAAGGACTGAAAAAAATGTAATCTGGACAAAAAGAAATCAAATTTTCAGGCTTTTAGTTTTGAACTCTATTGAGTTTTGTTTTTAATGCTCTGAATGTTAAACAGGTATCTATTACTTCTAATGTTCAACAAAATATTAATCATCCTTTTTATGGGATAACACTTCAAGCTACAGTAAAATGCAGAGTTTCTTTGTCCCATTGAAACGGATACATTTCTATTTCTATATGTGTGTATTTTATATATATATAAAATTTTACAAGTATATTCTATTTTTAAAAGATATTTTAAAATCACACTAAGAAAAAACACCCACCAGCATTTTCTACACTCTTAGTGGGTGAGCTCTGGTTCTTAAATGCACATCCAGCAGCCACTTCCACACTCCTTGTTTAAGTAAACTAGTTGCCAGCCTTTGGAGATTGGTTTGTGCTTCACAGTTCATTGCCAGAGCCCAGTTAATCTATCGCTGTGATGGCAGCAGTAGAAAATACAGCTGTGGCAAGACTTTAGGTATGGGTTAAACTTCAAGTACGTTCCTGAAGAGTATTGAATTCAGGTCCTGGTTAGACACATGGCTGAATAAAAACTTCAGTGTATGCTCAAGTGTTTTCCTGAAATGAAGTCTCCAGCAGCCTGAGTGTGATGTTAATAGAGATCCTTCTAGACCCTTTAATATACACACATGTTTTTTGAAAGATCCATGTATACATAGCCAGTATATATAATTGTATACAGATCCTTATAGGTTGCCTTCCCAAAATAGAGTTTGGAGATGGCCAAGTCTCTCAAAGGGAACACACCTGAATCTCAAAACTCCAGCTGCGACTGATTTGTCCCTGTAGGTCTAAATACCAACTCTTTCCTGTCATTTTAAATTTACCTGATTATTTCCTAGTAAAAAGGTATTATTTTTTATTGCAACAATTAGGGAAGTTAAATGATACAGTAAGCAATTACTGTGAGTTTATTATATCTTCTAAAGAAGAAATGTAGTTCTTCTATTGTTTCAGGAACACAATTAAAGCAGAAAATGTTCTCTTTCCTTGCTCCTCTAGATTTTAATTACCACTAATCCCTGATTACTCAAACTAGATTTTAATTACCACTAAACCCGGATTACTCAAACTCAAGAAGGCATGGAGCAATAAAGGATGTTAAAGGAAGAAGCAAACTGTTGGAGGGACGTGAATTGTAAATGCACTTGCCTTTCACTTTGCTGTCAGGCACTGGAGCTAAATTTTGTCAAGAGTCTCATCATTTTCTGAACAATTAGTAGCAAATCCCAACTGCTGCTTCACTTTTGCTTTACTTTGAGTAAGTGAACAGTTTTATGTGTAGCTGTCTGAGCAAATTGGTTTACTGTCTTCTCAAATTACTATCTTTCACTTTGCCGAACCAAGAGATATAATTACATCCTTTATAACTAGCTGCATAGCAAATGAAAATTACAGTAAACATTTGAATATTTTGAGTGATATTGTCAAGAGTTAGGTCAATTCCACGTCTGTTCCCTACGCTTAGTACCTAGGAGACACTGTAACTTTATCCAAGGCAAACAAGAACGCTGACAAAGGTGCTGGTTGCTGGTTTTGATGTGCCCTTCTGTGCAATTCCAGACAGAGAATTTCCAGGTGAAAACATTTCCAAAGTAGGCTACTTCTCCAGCTATAGTTACACCAACAGCAGTCACTGCGCTGTAACACACCAAGCACCACCTAACATCAATATTATATATTATTATTCCATTTTAAACTCCCAGGGCCTGGTCAACTTGGTGAAGGCTATTTCCCAGCCCATTTGTTTTTTTCCCCCTGTGAATTTTAAAACACCGCTGAACTAAAGAGTTTACCTTTCATAGCTTTTGTAATTGCAAATGTTGTTCATACTCTGTAGTGGGTCTCTGTGTTGCAACTATTAATCAAATCCTATTGCAACTACTAATCAAGTCCTATTGTGTACCAAAGCAATGCTGGCCACATTGGAAATTTGCACACCTCGAGGGTTTTTATATATCTTTGTCTTAAATGTCTAATTACTTTAATGTGGGAAATATGCAGGGGGTGCTAGTTCAGTAAAGCAATTTTCTATCTCAGTGATTTCCCCAGCCTGCATTTTGGCTATATATGTTTTTTCAAGGCCCTCGCAAGATTAAACAACATTTGCTAGTAAAATATTGCTAAGTACTGCAGAAGGTTTTGAGCTGAGAGTGCAAGATCTTCTATTAAGTGCCACAGTTACAATAAAGGGCCTCCTTGCCTACATCTTCTTGTTATTGATTAAATAAACAATTGTCAACAGTGTCTGTATGCTTTATGGATTTTTTTTTGACCTGGCTAAGCCATGGTTGCTCTTCCTATTTAATTTTAAATATCAGTTTTAATCGCTTCCGGTCTTTTGTTTGAAAGGGCTGATATTAATAGCTCCACATGGTGGAGAATGACAGGTGTATGTTAATTACAGCATGTTTATTTCAATCTGCCCTTTCTCTTTGTTAAAAACAAGCAGGACTTTGTGCGTCCACACCTTGCTGCAGGCAGTGTTGCTAGGCTACTGCTGTGCTGGCTGGCACACGTGGGCAGCATCATTCAGCTGTGAGGATCAACGGTACCTGAGCTGTCAGCACACGTGACCATCCCCCTCATGTATGTGGCTGAGGTGACATAACACCTGGGGCTTAGAGTGAAATAACAAGGATGGAAGGATAAGAACAGGAAAAAAAAAATTAGGTACTGAAGTAGGCTCTGTGCCTTGCCTTGTCCTGTGTCCCCAAAGACAAAGTGCTTAGACTACAATAATTTTGCATGGTTAACGAAAGGTCTCCCTCCCCAGCACTGGGACAAGCTGATCAAACACCAGGTAAAGGACTGTGCCTCTTCACCCCATCACTGAATTTCTCAAGCATAAAAGCCACTGAAGTTCTTACACATCCCAAGTGAGACCTGGGCAACAATTTTGTGCCTGAATCTAAACCTGCGTGTCCCTGATGCCCAGACTACAGCAGACCTCTGCTGATGGGGTTTGTGGGTGCCACTGAGGCTTCCCAGTGCCCCCGAGCCCATAGGATGGGGCTATATGTGGTACTGGCTGGTGCCCAGACCAGCCTCAAATGTGCACAGAGCCACTCGTCCACTGTGGGAAATCCAGAGAAATCTCCCTCCCAGCCAACTGTGCAGGTCAAACCTCTGTCCTGGAGCTGTAAGTACAAAAACCACTCCCCCAAAATACAGCAGACCTTGCACAGAGCTACTTTAGCTGAGTATATAATTTAAACAGTATTTCAGCGCTGGTAACCTTGCTTCACTGGCTGTAGCCCCAGATGGTTATCGGGGCGGTGTTATTATCAGTTTGAATGAAGGGGGAGCTAAGCTCGGAGTAGCCTAATGTGACCCTTTTGAAACAGGAGCAGAAGGACTGCTGTTGACCGTGCTGTAAATGGTCCTAATTGAGCAGATTTTAACTCATGAAATGTTCTTGCAGTATGTTTGGTGTTGGCTGACAGCGCATCTTTGAGGATGCAAATTAATTAACCTACTACTTAAGAAATAACCAGGCATGGTCATTTGAATGCAACTTTTTTTTTTTTAATTGTTGAGATGTCTCATTAGCAAATTTAAGTCCTCAAGAAAAGCATCCCAGACACTTTCATGTGTCTTAGTCACTAATAATGACAACTAAAGAGAGCAGCAATGGCAAGTAATTTCATTAGAAAGGGCAGAGAATTTTCTCTATTTATTGTGTCTTTAATCTGATATATAGGAGAATACCAACACATCCACAACCATCCTAAGCTCAGTTCTCAGGTGCAAGATCTCACCAGCCTGCTTGTGAGAGTTCTGGCACCTCAGGTGCCTGGGATCTCTCTACTGAAGAGCCTTGTGCTTGTTCAGCTGCCTTTTGTGGGTTCCCAGATTTTTGCCCACTATTTACAGTATTTCCAGTTCCTTGAGGTTTGTTTGTGTTGTATTTCCTGCCCAGACTTCCACATTTCAACTATTTTCATTCCCCGTTCTGCCCTAAATTACACAGGGGGAGCTAATTTCTAGTGGATGCTCAGTGGTGGATTGCTTATGCTGTGTTGCTGATACTTGTGTACTTGTGAAAGGCTGGCTGCCGGCTAAAGACTTAAACTTTCTTCCACCTTGTTTCAAACATGGAAGCAGAGTTACCAGGCTCATGTGCACATTTCCAAAGCTGTTATTTATTCTTCTACAGTAGCTGGGGTAGCTTAAGCTAGTGAGATGAGAATGCCAATGCTACAGTAGACAAGGGACACATCAGAGACATGGCTTTAACGACAACTTTTTATCCAGGTGTCTATTTTTTTTTTCCTAGTGCTAAGAGGAATGAAGGCACCCTGTACTGAGCATAAAACTTCAGTTAAGGGTTTGTACCTGCTCACTCAGCACCTAAAATGCTTGCCATACAACTCCTCCTGTCCGACTCTTGTAAGAATCCTAAGAGCCAACACCATTGGTTTGTCTGATCACAAGGAAATTATCTGTTTCCTTTGTCAGCTTCCCAGAATCCTTGCTGGACTGAGGCTGTATTTGGTTTGTGTGGCAAGGTTGTGATGCCAGGAGGGACTACAGGGCTGGCTTCTGTGAGAAGATGCCAGAAGCTTCCTTCGTGTCTGATAGAGCCAATGCCAGCTGGCTACGAGACAAAACTGCTGCTGGCCAAAGCTGAACCCATCACCAACAGTGCTAGTGCCTATGTGATAAAATGTTTAAGAAGGGGAAAAAAACTGCTGTGCAACAGCAGCCCGGAGAGAGTAGTGAGAATATGTGAGAGAAACAACTCTGCAGACACCAAGGTTAGTGAAGAAGGAGGGGAGGAGGTGCTCCAGACGCTGGAGCAGAGATTCCCCTGCAGCCTATGGTGCAGACCTTGGTGAGACAGACTGTCCCCCTGCATGGAGGTTAACAGTGAGGCAGATCTCCACCTGCAGCCCATGGAGGACCCCACTCCTGGATGTGCCTGAAGGCAATTGTGACCCTGTGGAATCCCCATGCTGGAGCAGGTGCCTGGTAGGACCTGTGGATGCATGGAGACAGAAGCCCATGGTGGAACAGGGTTGCTGGCAGGACTTGTGACCCCATGAGAGACCTAATCTGGAGCAGTGTGCCTGAAGGATTGCACCCGTGGAAAGGGCCCATCCTGGAGCAATTTGTGAGGAACTGCAGCTCGTGGGAAGGACTCATGTTGGAGAACTTTGAGGAGGACTGTCTCCCATGGGAGGGACCCCATGCTGGAGCAGGGGAAGAGTGTGAGGAGTCCTCCCTGCAAGGAGGAAGGAGCAGCAGAAATGACGTGTGATGAACTGGCTGCAACACCCATTCACCATTCCTCCTGTGCTGCTTGAAGAGGAAGGAGATAGAGAAGTTGAGGCTGGGAAGAAGGGAGGAATGGGGAGAAGGTGTTTTAAGATTTGGTTTTATTTCTCATTATCTTACTCTGATTTGATTGGCATTAAATTAATTTCCCTGAGTCGTGTCTGTTTTGCCTGTGATGGTAATTGGTGAGTGATCTCCCTGTCCTTGTCTTGAGCCATGAGTCATATTTTTCTCCCCTGTCCTGCTGAGGCAGGGGGAGTGATAGAGTGACTCTGGTGAGCACCTGGAATCCAGCCAAGGTCCACCCACCGTAGAAGCTGGCATTTATTTCTATGCATCTGACTGAGATTCACCTGGTACTTTACAACCAATGAAGCTTCAAAGTATACCTGTAATACAGGTGCATGAGGATAACTGACTCTGCTGTCTGAAGAGAAGGTTTGGTGCTTTTTGTATATATAGTCAGCCAAGATGCTTTGGGAAACCATGACAGAAACAGGAACAACTTCTTTTAATCCCCTTTCTGTCTCCGTATCTACAATAAAGAATGTGTTTTAAAAAATCTATCAGGCCACGTAAAAGCACAGCTTGTATATGTAGATTAGAAATACTTAACCTACACCTGAAAATCTCTTGAATTGGGAGATTTAAATGGAGAAAACTATGTAACTTTGGCTCTCAGTAGATGCTTTGAATATTTGAATAATTGCCTAGGTTACTTCATTACCCTTTGGACATGATATTCCAGCTTCAAGAGTCATTTTGGAAAGGGAACTGAGGATAAAGCCCCAGGATCTGCCATTGTAACACCACCATCTTTTCCTGTGCTGCATAGGATGGATTTGTCAGTGAAAGAGTATACACTGTTATGATTAAGGTGGTAAGCTGTGGCTTAAGACCTTGAACTATATTTCAGTTCTGCTGGAGGCTTCATTTACAACACCAAGAACATGACCAAATTTTTGGGTCCCTGTGCCCTATACATGAAATGTTCTTTCACCATTGCTCTGTCTGATTCATCTATCTGAACTCTCACTGATCTTTGTACTTCATTGTGTTTCACAGGGGTCACTTGTCTTGGCAAGGACTTTTAAACGTCCCTATACAGAGCGACAATAAACCAGACGCAAACCACGAGCAGCCTGAGAAGGGAAGTTACAAAGCTGGCAAGTGGGCAAAAGTGTACTACGTATTACAAGAGCCTCTCTATTTCTGTTGTGTGCTTACTTATGTCTCAGATTTACATCTCTGTGGGTATTTTCTTACTCCTAAAAAGCACCTGATTGATAAAAAATAAATTAATTTGCATGCTCACCTGCACGTATCTTTTGGAAGGGAGTTTCAGGAATAGCTCCACATCTGAGTGCATACTCCAGAGTCAGAATAAAAATTGCTATGTTAGGGAAAACCATAAAGTGAAAGTTTTACCTCAGAACTGCACAGTTCTCTCTGAGGCTTCATGAAAAAAACCTGTGATTGTGTCTGCTTTAGATAACGTTTTGCAGCCTTAAACTAGCCAGCTCACATCCCAGTGGCTGCAGCACTGGGCTTGCGGGGACTCTGTAAACACATGTAGGGAAGCCAGCTGCCACAAGCACCCCACTCCTGGAGGCTATGTTGTTGTTTCTACCCATCCTGGCTGTTTTCACAATAAGGTGGTTGCTTTTGTAAGGCCTTATTTCATCCTGCAGAAGTACCTAGGTCTTGGTAGGCTGCAAGGAGATTTTATGATTTTACTGGTGACCAGTGCTCTGAGTGTGGCTCCCCGTCTGTGCCTGTAAAACACATTACATTTGGCCAAATGTCCTAAGGGTCTTGGTAAGAACGACTTGAACAATATTCCCTGTATTTATAAAAAGCGTAAGACGGAGACCCATTCTCACTGGACCCTCTGTACCAGCCCCGCAGAGGTACCTTTGAAAGGCACCACTCTTAAAGCAAGATTCTGTCCACTAATGAATCTTCCTAGGTAGCTTTAAGAGCAGCTGGTAAATAGCTAAATGAAAGGTTGGAGTGTATAGCACTGGACATCTATTTGGCTTTCATGAGCTTTAGCCCTGTGGATTTCCACCGTCCTCTGGCTAATGAATGATGAGTACAGTACAGTGATGAGTACAGGACTGAGGTATTCTTCACAACAGGCTACCAGTAAACTCAGCTGATTATTTATATTATAGCTGGGAAAAAAATTACTAATTAATAACACATTTGGGATTTTTTCCCTGCATTTCACGTAAACAAAAGAACAAGCACTCAGTTTTGTTTGCAAATGTAAACCCTGCCCCCCCTCAATATTTCAAATATAAGCTTAAGTAAATAAAGCTGGTGTAGATTTCAAACCACAAGGAAGATTCTACTAAAATATTCCTACTACCATGAGATATTGTGAAGGCCCATTTTGCATCAATTCAAAATCATGCATTGAAATCGAAACTGCATTAAGTGCAAGAGCTTATTGTATGAGATTGGCAGAACCGGCTGACAGAACCCAGCATTGCCTGGAGCCTTTCTAAAAGTACCCGTAGTGAAGGGAATGTCTTTTGAGTGGAGTGCTAGCATTTCCAAAATATTCCTCTCTTCCAAATTACTTTAAGAAAGACAGCTGTATGATCACTGACAGTGATATTTTCTGTATTTCTTAAGACCTGCAGTCCAAACACTTCCGCAAGTATATACTGCAGTGACTTTAAAAGCCAGACATCAGCTTGAATCAAATCCAAGATGTTCACAAAGAATAAATTCTGACTTAGAGATGGATTTCATTACAAACAGTTGGGGAAGTCTTCATGTGAACAAGTAGTGGAGGATAGCATGTTTTGCCATCCCCGGACAGAGCACTAGGTGGACAAACCTTGCATGGACCTGGTCTGTTTTGGACCTCTTCTTGCTTGGGTTTTCATAGCTGTCTAAAGACTTTTCACACTTGGCTGATTAGGTGATTTATTGAATCACCACTTTTCCCTTTCAGTTTGCAGAAATAAGATGTATCTCCCTTTAAAGATGAGCTCTCGATGAACTGCTGCTTTAGACCCAGCAGAGAAGATAATCTCATGTGAAGTGATTAACTCTTCAAGCAAATTGCACAGTTAGTTCCATTAAAAAACTGGTTTTGCTCTTCACTTCTCTTAACTGCTCCTGCTTACATGACACACTCGTAAAGCTGCGAGTTGAAATTAGTGGACTTATCTTAGTTTATGACTGCACTACTGTTAATTATGTTAATGGTAATGTAGTCTTACATTTCTTATTTTTCATACGTGATGGGCATTATCCTGCATCTGTTCTTCCTTTTTCATGTTTTTCTCCCATTTGTATTTCATTTTTGGCATACGTGCCAGCATAATGACATGCCATTGAAATCAAAGCCAGGACTAATTAGGTCTAGTAATTATCATCTTCCTCCACCCTGGAGGCTTAGAGCATCACTCTTCCTACTCTCGGCCAAGCCTTTCATTAGCACAGCCATCTACAGCATTACCAAACACACTTGGGGCAACAGACTGCTGCTATGCCCTCCGAGAGTGTAGGGATGCTCTTCTCTCAGTGAGAGGATCTCCTCCCCCTCCTGTCATGGAATCACTGACATAACAGCAAATGCAAGCTGACAATGTACATTTGAAAATATCCTTCACTATGATTACTTATGACTTCTTTCCATATCTAATTAGAAAATATTTTCTCTGCAATACCACTCTGATTTCTGCCCTGTGCTTCTCTTTCTCCACAGTTTTCACTACTCTTTTCCTCATGGTAACCTTATATTCCTCCCTTCTTTCTCCCCACTTTCTGGGTAGCCCTCCTTGCACCAAATCATAACTGTGCTTAATTTGCTTCACGTCTGCATCCCATCTCTTGGAAGGACCAAAAATAAAATGAACAAGAAGGATACGCGACTGTTTAGAAGCTGGACATCCCATGCACAGAGACTTCCTGCTTGTGCCATCATTTCAATCTGGATTACGATGCAGACTAGGGAGGCAGATCTGGGCACCCTGTTTCTTGCCATGCTGTAGATTTACTGAAAATCGTTGCAGGAATGTAATGGCTTGTTATTATGTATGTTTTGCTTGTACTACTAAATATCCGGTTTATTTTGGTGGAAATTTATTTGACACACTTTTATTGAAAGAGGTTTCTACCATCAGGGATGACAAAGGAATGAGAGTTGGGTTTATTTTCTTACTGAAACATGGTATAGCTAAGATTATCTTTAGCATTAGCTAAACCATGTGGGATGGGAGAGCTGTTATTTTTGGACATTGAAGATGTTCCCTTCCCTTTGGGTTGCTGGGTTTAAATGTCAGAGTTTGGTTTTATTCTGACGGTTGTGTATCATTGCTCTTCTCCCATCAGTGCTAGCTTTTCTCTTCGTAGACATTACCCTCTCTCTGAGTATCAGAGAAGCACAGAGTATGAAGGAGAAATAGAAATGAATGGTTTGCTTTCTGGACAGAAACAGCCAGATATCATACGTCAGGGGGAAGAAGACACAAAAGCAGTTGTGCAAGATTTATTCAAGGTAGAAACATGCGTTCTAACTCCACTCAAGCCAAAGTTAGAAGAACATGGAGTCTGAGCTCTTCAGATCTGCTCCTACTCTTAGCTACAGGACAACGAATAGCTAGGTCTCATTTTCTGAAACCCCAGAGAGCCATGCAAACAACTTTGCTATAATCTGTGGGTGATGTGACATCTCAAGACCCAATCTGAATTTCTACACTGACAGAAGTGTTGCCCTGAATGGTATGTCATTGTGCTGGATCAAGGGTAAGGCATTTTAGGGCTAATTAGCACTGCAAAACAGCTTCTGATGTTTTCCGTTAAGAAAGTAACATCTAAAGTCTTATGCCATTAACTAGAAGATAAAATGGACCTAGATGACCTTTTTTGGAGACAATTAGAAGCAGTTATAGCATTTACATGTAGTTCTGCCAAAAAAGCAAATTAATTTACATAAAAATAAAGCAATTTCCTGAAGATGGAGGCAACATTCTCAGCTAGGAGTCTGAGCAGAGAGACTGCTTGTGGCAGAGAATGTGTGTCATTTGACTGGCTAGCCCTGCTTCCTAGTGTTCTTGGAGACTAGAGGTGAGAACATGAAGGGCAACAAATTGGCTTATTTCCAATGGATCTGTGATTTGGGTTTTTTTTATTTTCTTCCCCCTCTTCCCCCCTCCCCCACCCCCCACTCTGCCACAGCTCTAGATCTTCTTTACTACAGAAAGTTTTTCAGATACAGAATTTTACAATTCTTTCCCCCAGCCAGATAAGAGGCATTTCAAACTTTAGAGTGGATACTGCCTCTAAACCTACCTAAGCTTGGAGAAAAGATGTGTATTTACACAAGCCTGCTTCCCTTTGCCTCCTTTCCTCAGGCCACTCACTCCACCATAGTGGGATGCAATTGCCTGTCAACCATACTTACGAGCATTGGCCACAACTGTCACATGCTTCGTGTCATATGAGTTTTAGAAGTTCAAATAATGTTTAAGACGGCACAAGAAATGCAGAATCTGAATCAGTTTCTTGGTGCTCCTTGGATCTTGGAGGAGTGGCTTGTTTTCATGTGCTGAAACAGAGGTGGTGGTTTCAGATCTGCGACCTTCAAAAACATTCTGGAGTAGGTTAGTCTTGAGCTAACTTGTGCTTAAATCTACAACGGTAGGTGGAATCACCCTAGAGACACACCTGATCTGACAGGGCCCTCATCCAGTAAGGTATGTAATCGGATGCCTCACTTCAGGCCAATGAATAACTTCCCTCCATCAGGTTGCTTCTTTGAAGGTAATAGGGCTATTTATATCTCCAGATTAGGCCCTCAAGTTCAAATATCTTGCTTAACAGGAGCCCATGATTCCTTACATTGGCCAAGATCTAGGTGAAAGTATTTTATTAACAATGAAGTAAAAATTACATATTTCAAGTTCTTTTCATTATCTCCCCAGGGAGCATTTTTATCATTAATTAATGAAATGATTATCTCCAATCAGCTCTAACAGTGCTTAAGAATTTTGCAAGTATCAGAGTGTAGGTATAGCTAACAAAAGCAAGACATCAACGCTGTTAGTATAGCTAAACCTTCAGAATTTACATAGAGAATTTAACATTGCCTAAAGGGTTTCATGGATCTTTTTCTGCAAGATATTTTTTCCTGTCCATCTATTTTAGAGCTGTGGTTTTGCACTTCTGTTCTAGCTAGTTCATTTTTATCCTTACAGGCACACTGTATTTTTTAATTTCTGGATCTTCCCCACACTTTCACCTCCAAAACTAGTAAAAAACTCTTCTGGAGGAATATGTTATTTATTTTATATTTGCCAGAATGAGTTAATTATGCATCACAGTGTTATAACTAATGCCTGCAGTTATGCCAACCCCTCTGCTGGAGAAACAGACTGGTTTTATAACAAACCGTAAAAGGTAGGAGGCCATCTGAACTCTTCGTTTTGCTTCTCAGGCCTTGAAAACTCATGTGATTCTGCATGCGCAGGGGCTTACATTGCTCTATTCAGCCAGCCCTGTGCAAACTCTTTGTTTGCAATTCTCTCTCGGCTTAAGTTTCAGACTACCTGATCAAGCTGTGCTGGCTGTCCAGGTCATTCAGGGTTAGACTCAGAGGTCCTGATTTGTGTCTTATATTCTCTAAATTGTAGGTTATGACTTTTACTGATGTGAGTGCATTTGAAAAAGGAGAAGAAGCCAACAGATCAAACGTAAGATTTTTTTGCCATATGTCTCTTTGTTGGCTGTCTCAGCATAGCCTTTCTAGGTATTAGTTGAGACCGGTGCACATTCAGTCTAGTGTTGTGGATTTGAGGATTTGGTGTGGTTTTGGCAATAGAAGGAGGAGGCTGCCACCTCTGTTTGGCGCAGTTTAGGTAGCGGGCAGATGAAACTGTTAGTGTGTTCCCCAAAAGTAGCTCTGTGAAAAGAGCCCCCTGGCTCCAAGTCTAGCCTTGCCTCTGGCCCAGGCTGCACCAGTCAGCACCTCTGTGAATAAGCCTATTTAAGGGGGAGAATACCTTTTGTTTTTGGGAGTGTTCTTTTGTTTTGGAGGGTCTAGGGCGGAATGAGAATGACCATGTGGTCTCCAAGGTAACCAGGAGAAGTCTGTGGAATACGTACCAGCACAGTAATCTTTCTTTCAGTCTGTGGCAAGCTGGCTGAAAGCAGTCGTCATAGAGCACTGGTGGGAGAAACAGATGGGCCACAGAGAGCTTGACAGAGCAGAAACGTGGGACTTCTGAAAAATGCCCTGACTTTGAGGATGTTTGGCACTGGGTCAGCTTGGTGCTGGAAGAGTTGACCGTGGCAGCAGAACCCCATGTGAGCCAGAGACATTCATGCCAAACTGTCTCCTGTGGGGTGGATGCCACTTGGCTGGAGGGACCTCTGAGGCATGTTTTCATGGAGCAAGAAGCTGGAACATCATGGAGAGAGAGTGGAGACTGACTGTATCTCCCATCCTCTATTTCCTCCACCTCTGGTGCCAAGTGTGGGAGGGGAGGTAGTAAAGCCTGGCCTGGAGAAAAGGGAGGGGTGGGGGGAAGGTGTATTTAAGACCTTGTTCTCTTCTCTGTCCTACTCTAATTTAATTGGTGATTTGTCTGTGTTTTTGTTATTTTGAATTAAATTGGTTTTGTTTCCCCTAGTTGAGTCTGTCTTTTGCATCATGACTGTAAGTGGTGAGTGAGCCTTCCCTTGCCCCCTACCTCAACCCTTAAATAGTTGTGATATTTTCTCCTGTAGAAAATAGAATGACTGTGTGGCTTTAGTCACCAGCTGGGTCTAAACCATGACAGCGAGAAAATTAGTATGCAGTGTGCACGGCTTTGGTGAGCAATGAGCTTTGTTTTTCATGTCTGCGGGTGCTCCACTTTTTCCCTGTCTACACCATTTCACCTGGTGTCTGTCCAGGTAACAGTCTGATGTCTCCTCTCACCTTACAGTACCTCAAGCTTCCCTTGATACATCCCTTCTCCTGACTTCTCCCAGTATGTGCCCCAGTGTTTTTGATATTCAGCCCTTATTCTACTACTCCTCTGTGAGACCACGCAGCATTCCCCAGGAGACGTTTTTATAAACCCTTGGCCCACGAGCAGGGCTTTCAAGCTCTCCTTGTGTGCCCTGAAATGTTATCTAGTATTTGGTTTCAACAAGCTGTTATGGAGCATGCTGGTAGCCACCGCTTTCTTGTGGAAGCCTATGGGTTTCTGACTGAGTCCCTTTCTCTGCATGTTTGTGAAACTCCAGCTGGGTGAAACAAACCCTGCTCCCAGCATTGCTTCCCTTAAAAAAACTTACTGCAGTTTAAAGTTGTCATTGTGTCTCTGAAGTGCATTTGCAGCATAGATGATGTACTACACAAAAATCACAGAACAAGAAGACACCCTTATTTTCAACTTACTGGGAAGGGAGATAAATGTAGCACATCACACGTCAGATTCTTGATTAGATATAAGGAAAAAAAAAAAATCTGAGACAGTACTGACTGGCTGAATGATGTCTTCCCAGAACAGAATTAATTTTGCTGTGCAGCTGAATTGACTGATGATGGGATAGCCAATATAGGATGGGGTGTTGCTGTCAACAACAAGGCAATAAAACGCGCAATAAGGGACAGGGCCAGCACTCAGACAGCTGAGCAGTGTTTGTAAAGGTAATTCTTCAGCTTCACAGTTGCTGAAACCATGTGCTCTGATATGCTAAGTTAGCATATAAGCTCAAAGCCAAAGGTTTAAAACACTCAGCAGTGCAAAGTAGTCTTATGGTATTTAGTAAATGGAAATGACCTCCAAAGGAATAGCAAGAACATAAATGGAACAGAACAGATCTTTTTTGAGAAGAATATCTACCTAATGATGGCATTTTTCAGGGCCTTGTGTCACATAGGCAAATCCAAGGAGGATAATTGCTCTCCATTATCTTAGGATGAGATGGCAAATCCTGGAGAAAGACTCAGTCTCACCTTGCAGCACCTCATTCAAGCAGTCACAGGCCTGTAGCTGAGGGCAGGCTGCCACATCTGCCTGTGACCCTGGGAAAGTGCTTGGCAGCCTGTGTGTGCTGGGCAGGCAGCTGCTGCCAGGCCATTGCCCATGAAAGCAGCTCATTACTTTGGATTAGCCTGGAAGTGATGTTCGTGAGCTGCAGACTTTCCCCTACCTATGGCTTCTCTGGAGGAGAAGTGGAGTCATCTCTGGAGGAGTGGAAAGAAGTGTGTGCATGGACATGCAAAAGTGAATTGTGAGCTTATCGCTGGGCTTCTGACTTACCTATGGGATTTTTAATGGCCAGTTTTTGATGAAACAGTTCAACAAACTTATTGTTGCTACTTTATGATAAAGTGGTTCTCATAGGTCTCAGTTCAGCCAGGCATTTCAAGACATGTTGAAATCCACCACCCTTTAGAAAGACACGAGTACACTGAAGATAGTAGTTTTAAACATGTACTTAAAGCTTAAATACCCAAATAACCAAACTCATGATATGGTGCTGCACAGTGTAGAATATCTACATGTGAGACAAGTGACTCAGGTGCCCAGATGTGGATATGTAATGCTTTCTTATATGCCCCTGGACACCCAAGACACATGGAAAAAAAAAATATAGAAGACTCACATCCATCTGCAGACGAGAGCCCAAGAGCATATGCTCAAAATGCATGTGTAATTTCTCACCTCCTTGTACATTCATGGTGGTGTAAACCTAAATGAATAGTAAAGTGTTTTGAAAGTGGATAGTAAAGTGTTTTGAAAGTGGATTGTAAAGTGAGAGGTTCTCTTATGAGGGTGTATTTTTCATTGCCAATTCTAAAGATTCTATTGGGATGTATTTGTCAGTGTAGATCTTGATATCTTTCTAAGCAGCCATCTTATAACACCCTAAAAACTTTCCCAACTTCCATTGTGATGCTACACAATTGTGGCATACAATAAGCTAGTAGGGGAATATAGCACCATTTTCTGACAATATTACTCTGTTTATATAATATTAGAAAATGTCTGCACCTGCCTATTCTGCTAAGGAGCCTGTAAAAGGCTCGGGAAACTCAAGAGAAGAACAGTATTGATAATTGATGTAACGAGGACAACCCTTGCAGAGACAGAGGGAAGAAAGGCTTCTTCAGTTCTGAAGTATCTTAAAGAGACTCGTAATTCTGCTCTGTTTCAGGAGAGAAGTGATGGAGGGAGATTAACGCTTTACTAGTGAATAAAGGCAGTTCCACAGCAAATAAACACTGAAGGACTTTAATGACTTAAGAGTGTATCTCTTTTATTTTAATCAGTAGTGATTATGCCACAGTAGTCAAGAGAGAAACAGTGAAACAAAATGGATGGCTGTTCACAGTTTCTGGAACTTACAATGCTTGAAGCACCTCCAGGTAAATTACACGCAAAAGAGAGAATGTTTGCAAGATTGTACAAGATGCTCATTTTCATAACGAGGGGAAGAGGACAAAGATTCATGACTCAATCGCAACAGTTTGTGTTGTTCTCTAGATCCGTGCTATACCCATCAGTCTTACATAAAATAGAAGCAATGAATGAATGATGATATCTCTGCTGAGTAATAGTGGTGACGTGAAATAAGAAATGTCAGATCAGCAGGCTGAAGCACTCTTTTGTTTAAACAAATTTCAGGAATGGTCACTTGCCTGTAAAACATATGCTTCTTATAATGCCACCGTTCGTTAAAAACATCAAAGCAACTTACATGGAGAATTCATTCTAAGCCCATGTACAGTCAACTCATTGAATCTTCAAGGCACTTGAGCCTTCTTTTAACACTGTCATACTAGTTGAATCCTGCTTTGAGGTACTTTACTTAAGCAGAGAAAGATTATTAGTCATTTAATCATGAAGATAATAATGACTTCATAAAGTCATTTAGGTCGTTTAGGCCAAGCAGCAGGGTGGGTGGGGCAGAATGATGCTTGAGCAAGTGCATGGGTAAGGAAGTGAATATTTCCTAAGGTAGTTAGTTCACAAAAGTTTCAGAGGGCCCTGAATGCTACCAGTGAAGTTTCTATTCACGTGGAGTCTCAAGTGTACTATTGTTGTTTTCTTTATCTGCTTTGTCATGTTTCATTTGTTTGGTATAAATGAGAAGAAATTTGGTGCTCTTCCACAATACAAGTATAAAAGCTACAAGAAGATCCTGAGTATATTGTTGCTAATTGAAGAAGGTGAACTTTCTTTCATGCTTAACTTTTTCATGTTTATAGAGGGGGATATAAGACCACTTTCAAAATTCACCAGAAATTTTCTCTTTCCAGCCACGTGTTCTCTGTACTTTAGTCTGGTTATCTCCAGTCTCACCTGGCTGCATCTTCTATTGTAGAAATACATGTCACCAGCCTTTCACTATCTTCATTGCTGGTAGGTTGCAATAAATAGAGTTTTCCCTGTCAGTCCTGATGGGTGAGTTAGCTGTGGGTGTAGATTAAGCACATAGCAATGCATGCATTTTGTATGCTAATTCTTAAAAACAGGTCAAGATTGTATTGCTGTGCGTCACGATCCACAGAGAAACAGCTATAGTACCAAAAGTTCAATGACATAACTTCTGAGAGGTGTGTAGAAGTAGGTTTATAGACAGCTTGTAAAGCATCTGTTCTGCAAAATTGGTTGTGAATTGTCAATTTACTACAAATTAATGCAGGATTTCCAAAAGAGAAATAAACCAAAAGCATCTGAGAAATTTCGTATTAACCCTGCAGCTGAGCTTTAGGGAGTAAAAGGGGTTGACGTTCAGGGTAAATGGCATTAAAAATGCCGAACACCACAAAAATTGCATTACAGAAATCTAAAAGAATCATGAGCAGATGTTGAAGTCCCAAACGGAGAAAGGTCTGAAAGGATGTGGTAGTAGAACCCTATGCAGGCCACCACCTGCTTTTGTACTGACTCGATGACACAACCATGTGGAGACCGCCTCTTGCTGAGAAGCACTGAGGCATCCGTATTGCCTATTAGTACACTCCTTCCCGATTCAGAGCCACAGGAACCTATAAGGGAAGCAATGCTTGCTGTGACACTTATTCCCCATGGAAAGGCATGTTGCAAACCTCTGACTGCCCCACAGCCGTGTCATTTGCTACAGCTCTGTATGCCGGGTCCTGTGTTCAACATTTCATAATCCTTACAAGTAAGGATTAGAGGCAGGAAAATATTGGGTGAAGAGCAGAGACAATGGACTGTTCAGCAGACCTTCTCAGGGATTTCATTGAGCTGGCACCATGAACCTTTCATCACTCAAGCCCCCTTACACCTGGACTTTACTGGACCTCAGCAGGCGGAAACTAGAGCAGCGCATTAACTCTGATACTTAACAAGCATAACTTCAGAAACATTCCAATTGGTTCTTTCCCTCCTCTGTGAAGAAGATGAGAGAGTCTTCTCTGCTCTCCCCAGAAGGCAATGACATCATTGGGAGGTGGATTGTGTCCTTTCCATAATTGTGCTGGGTTTGGCTGGGATAAAGTTAATTTTCTTTGCTTTAGTTCTTATGATGCTCTGTTTTGGATTTGTGAACAGAACAGTTTTGATTACACACAGATGTTTTAGTTGGTACTGAACAGTGCTAGCACAAATCTAAGGACTTTTTTTTTCTGCTTCTCATACCACCCCCCTAGCAAGTTGGTTGGGGGTGCACACAAAGTTGGGAGGGGACACAGCCAGGACAGCCAAACCCAGCTGACCGAAGGAATATCCCACACCATATGGAGTCATGCTCAACAATAAAAGCTGTGAGAAAGAAAGAGGAAGGGGGGACATTCGGAGTGATGGCATTTGTCTCTCCAAGTAACTGTCAGGCATGATGAAACTCTGCTTTCCTGGATATGGTAAATATCTGGCTGCTGATGTTTAGCCATAACTAGGAGAGCTGTTTTGCTTTATCTGTTAAACTGTCTTTCTCTCAACCCACTAGTTCCCACACTTTTATCCTTCTGATTCTATCCCACATCCCACCAGTGGTGAGCGAGAGTTTGCGTGGAGCTGAGCTGTCTACAGGAGTTAACCTACAGCGGTAACACTCAGCTGAAAGACCTTGGGCAAAATTTTATTTCAAAGGACTTGTGGAAAAATATGGCATTGTCATTAGCAAAGTCACCCTTAAAAGACTTGCCCTTGTGCTGGGAATGTTGTGTGCTGGCTGCTTTCCTCAAGAAATGTAAAATGGTTTGAATTGGAAGGGACCTTGAAAGATCATCTAGTCCAAGAAGTGATGATTTGGTCTTATGATGCAGTTTGATGGAGCATCCTGTGTTAAGAGCATGTGTGTTATGAATGACTTGGACAAGCGGCTTGTCTGGGAAAGTTTGAACTTCTGATCCCAGTACTAGTGATTCACTAACATCTGGCGGCCAGCATCATAATTGCATTGGAGTAGGAATGAAAAAAAAAAAAGTTACTCAGCATAGTTGTTTAAGCAATCATTAGGATCTCAAATCAAAATGGTGAAATATTTTCTTGCTAAAATATTATTTGCAGTGATTGTGTAGTTTATCTTTAACAGCTCAGTGTGTTTGTTACCTGCCTGATTTTTTATTCATACTTAAGCTGTAACAGCTTATTTAAAACTGCATTTATTATTTTTCCTGTGCAGGCTGCGTAAATGAGTGTCAATAGTAGCAGCATGGAAATGAATCAATTTGTAATTGCAATAGGATTAAATATATTTTGCTACTGTCTGAATGGAAAACATTTCAGATGAAAAATTAATTCCACCCACTTGAAACAGGAAATCAAAAGTCATGCGTTAGTCTTTGCCTTTTAAAAATAGCTGCAAGTCAGCTTTTTTTGTTTTCTTTTTTTTTCACATTTCAGCTTTTCTGTGAAAATGAAAGCCACTATTCTTTTGTTAAAACAGAATTATTTAAGGGAACAAGAATGAGGTCTGTGTTTGAAATATTTAACAACACACTTCAGGAAGCCTTATCTTAACTGCAAAGCACTGGTAAGTAAGTTCATTTGGTGAACATACCTGGAAAGAATTACCTGAACAAATATTAAATTAAGTACTCATAAGGTATTTTGTGCTGTGTTCCAAGCCTCATGACTTGTGCAAGCCTTCCTGCTTCACAGGAAAGACAGGTAATTGCAGACGCAAGCTGTCATTTGAATGGCTGAGGGTCCAGCTATGCATGCAACTGTGAGAGAACAAGAATATGCGTACATTCATATGGTCATATACAGCTCGTTCAGCTGCCAGTCAGATCAACTGCCTGCTGAAAACCCCCATGTTAAGAATATGGACTTGGAAAAATGTAATAGCAGAGGCCCTAAAAATAGGGGAAGTGACTTGATAAAACCATTCTTCATGCCAGATCTGTCCTAACTGAATTAGCAAGTCATGCTTAGGCTGTAGTGCTCATTGGGAGATGAAGCTTTTGGATATTTTGGATATTTTTTCTTAAGTATATTATGAATAGAAATAAAAAAAATCCTGGAAGTAAAAGTCATGACATCATCATCATCAGCAGCAGCATGGCTTGGCTTCGCGGACGAAGATTTGGGAAGGGCTTTACCCACGCTTACTGCAAGCGCGCTGATGGCTGAAAAGGCCAATGCGCGATAGGTAAGACCGGTTGCAAAGAGCACACCGGAAGGTCTCCTTGGGTGGTATAGTCGAGGCACGGTTCTTTCTGCAATGTCTTTTCCCCTCGAGACTGATTCTACGCGTGCTCTCAAAGGAGGCAGCAGCGTTAGGTATGGTGTGTCTCCAAATCTCCCGATTGGAGGCCAGGGTGGACCACTGATGGTGGTCAATATGGCCAAGGCTGAGGTATTGTTTCAGGGAGTCCTTATATCTCCTCTCAGGGGCTCTTCTCTTGTGGCAGCCGGTGGTGAGG
>NW_010413212.1:0-4157 GCF_000710305.1 Buceros rhinoceros silvestris | reverse complement strand
TGAGGGATTGTTTCAGGGAGTCCTTATATCTCCTCTTTGGAGCTCTTCTCTTGCGGCAGCCGGTGGTGAGTTCACCACAGAACACAATCTTAGGGAGGCGGTGATCCACCATCCTGGAGACGTGCCCTGCCCAGCGCAGCTGCGTTTTCAGCAACATGGCCTCAATACTGGTGACCTCTGCCTGTTCAAGGACAGCAACGTTAGTCACGTAGTCAGTCCAGTGGATGTTTAGGATTGTAGCATGCAAGCTCTTTCCCCACTACAAGGGGGTGCCCGTGAAAGAGAAAAGTCACGACAAGAACACAAATAAAAGCTAGAAAGGCAACAGCCCAAGAACAAGGTGATGCGGCAGATAGGGTAGTGCCTTGTTTCTTAGTTTGCATGTGGCATTTAGAAGCCTAGTTGCAGATGACCAAGTTCTATGAGGGTGGAGAGCAGCTGAGAGAGACTAGTCGAGGCAACTTCAGCATATGGGAAACAGAGAATAAATAAATTTCTTTGGCTCCATGCTGCTCCAGGCAGCCATTTAGCAACAAGAAAAAGGGAGATGTGGTGTTGGGGAGAGTCTACAGGAGCCCGGCTATGAGGTAGAATGGTGAATAGGACCTGCATTATTTGTTTTGTAAATTACTTAAGATGCTGAAATGATTAAGGAAATCATGGCTTGGCTTCGTGGACGAAGATTTGGGAAGGGCTTTACCCACAAAAGTGAAGTTTAGAGAACCACTTTCTATTGTAACCACTTACATTTGTGGTTCCATTTCCTAATGTGAAATTATGGGTTCAGCTATTACCTTAAAACAGTAAATCAACCTTTTTCCTTGCAGGACTTGGTGTCATGCAGACACAGGATATTTGACACTTTTGTGTGTTGCAAACCCAGTGTAAATCTTTCTCTGTGTTATTTTCTGCAGCGCTCTCCGCTTTATTGGTGACTGAGAACCCTGTCCTCTTTGCAAGAGACAAAAGATGTTTGAGGATGGAAAGTAGCTCAAAGGACAAAGGATAATTAAGTTAATATTAATAATGGCATAAAATTACAATAATTAAATAATTAACAATTTAGCAATGAACAATTAATTATCCTAGTTGTCTGAAGACGGATTCTGGCTCAGTAAAAAGGAAAGAAAACTGATCTTGTTTCCCAAGATTCCCCACTGAAGATGAAGATCCTCCAAGGGTGGAGTCCCACAGTCAGTTTTTGTTGCCACTGACAATATTACAAGTGGTGCGTGACACAATACACAACAAGCGTGTCAGAAATGAGAAGCTACTGTTCAGCTGAGGACACTGAAACTTTGGAGTTCCTTAATGTCTTTTTAATGTATTTCCACTGAAATGCTATCTGAGGCAGTCTCAGACAGAGTTTTCAAAATGTTAAAACTTGTTTTAAACTAAAACTGTCAGGTTTTGACACTTCCCACAAAAATAATTAAGAAATATTTTGAAATCCACTTGAGCATTTCAGTTTCGTGATAACACTAAAATGCTTTGAGTAACTTTTGCTTGTTAATACCATGACATTGCAAAATCAAATGTCATTTCAAGCTGCAAACTCACACCTTGTGTTTTGAAAAGCATTGAAAGAACTGTATAGGCAGAATGTCCTGAGAGGATTGAATTTTTTTTCTTTTTTTTTTCCTCAAAACGAAATTTCACTGCAAGTGATACGGGCCTACAGAAAGGTTCTCTTTTGTCAAAGCAGTTCTTTTTTTTAGGAGAAAAATTATTCTGTAAGCAAATGTAAGACCGGTACTAGTCCTCAAGATTTGTTGATCAGTAAAACTTTGAATGCTTAAATCTTAAATAACCACTGCGTAATGCATGATTCAAAGAAGACAAGATTTTCCAGAATGACAGAATGAATTACAGAGATGTCAGGTGTTAGGGCTGGGCTGGCCACTAGACAAATGGCAGATGCTCTCTATTATCTTCTCTCCATTCCCAAAGGGGAAGAGACAGAGAATAAGGGAGAGAGACTTATGGATCAAAAAAGAAAACTGTCATGTCACTGTCACCACTGATGGTGGGGGCAAGCACTGGGGAAGTCTGAGACTGGACTCAGTGGCAGAGGAAAGCTGGATTCTGGAGCTGGATTCTGGAACTCGATTTAGGAACTAGATTCAGAAATGCACAGATTGGGATCAAGGCAGAACAGACAGAGTCCTCCTCAGACAGTGGCCATTGAAGAAGAGAGATTGACCCTTGTGACCCCTCAGTTTTATCCTGAATATGACGTCTATGGGATGGGACACCTTGTTGGTTAGTGTAGGGTGTTCCCTGTCCTGTCCGCTCCTCCCCGCAGGTGCAGCCTCTCACTTACTGCACCCCCACCGTGGGATAAAGGATTTAGCAGTGACCTTGGTCTGCACAGGAGCAAGTGTAAGCAAGAGCCTTTCTGCACCCCAGCCCCTGGCAGTGGCTGTAAACATACAGTGTTGTCACTGCTAGAAGCAGAGACTGTCTGCAAAAATATGCCGTTAACTTCAGAGAGTGTCGTCACTTAGAGGCTGAGCTGGAAAGTGAAATCACTGAACAGAACGAGTTCTGTGCTTACTCAAACCAGAACAAGAGATAATAGGCCTACCCTGGAAATGATAATTCTATTATCATTTGATTGTCAAATGATAATTCTATTATCATTTTCATTTCTATTATGTCCTGATTTATGCCCAGATAGCAACAAAATACCATGTGGCCACTCTCTCACCCCTTCCCTTCCCTGGTGGAATGGAGAAAGAAATCAGAAGAAAATGGTAAAACCTTGTGAGTTGAGATAAGACCAGTTTGATGGGACAACACAAGGAGAGAAGGAACAGTAGTTACAACAATACTAGTAAAAAAATTATATGAAGTGAGTGATGCACAGTGCAATTGCTCACCACCCAGCAGTCGATGGTCAGCCCGTTCCTGAGATGTGATCGCCTCCTCCCCTGGTCCCGCAGTTACATGCTGAGTATGACCATATGGTATTGAATATCCCCTTGGCTAGTTCAGGTCAGCTGTGCTGGCTGTGCCCCTTCCCAGCGTCATGGGAAAATTAACCCTATCCCAGCTGAACACAGTACAGCCAGTAATGTCTTTTCTTTGGTATTTTAAATGCATATTTCTGGCCAGCCAGTAGGAGTGGCGCTATTTCTTCGATTTTTGTTAGCTTATGTTAGGGGCTAATTTTTCAAAGAAGTATCCTTAGTGGCTCCATTTGTGCTCATACGAATTTACATAGAAAGCTGCGTTTTGGACATCTTTTTGTTCTTTAACTGTGCTTTGACAGCTATCTACCACAGTTTCAGCTGCAGCAGGCTGTATCCAGATTACTACTGAAAGGACCGTACCCTTTGTTTGTATGGATGTAGAACCCAGGCAAAGGTACTGGAAAACTAGAGGTGCTGAAGAAAAGTGGGTACTTACAAAAGTGGGTAGATGCAGTTCTCAAATACATCCATTTTCTTACCCAGATATTGATTGTTATTCCCTGCTTACTTATGGGAGTTGGGTAAAGTACACAGAGGGAAGGACAGATAGACTATTGCACAAAACGTGTTCCAACTGGTGAGGTTTGTGAAAGGCATCAAGAAAAAGCTGTGTGAATGCCGAAGGGACAAGTATAGCAAGTGACACAGGGCAGCCTAAAGTCTCCAGTTCCTCTTTTTTTGGCTTTAGTTTCTCCCAAAAGATTAACTGTGACTGGATACTTAATGATAGCGTAGGATACAAATTTACACCAGAAAAATAAAAGGTTATAATAAAGATTTTTAATATTCAAATAAATTGGAGGCTTTTTAGCTGGTGGTTCTCAAAGGAGCTGTCCCACAGATACTTCAAGGAGGAACTGCAGCAGTCTCTGACCCACCTGCAGCATCTCCCAGAGATCCCAGAGGCTTCCAGAGTACAGGTGAAGGACATTGCACAGGTCACCAAGAAGGAGAAAAAGGAGGACCTAGTGAATAAAGCAATTCAAAGGCCCATACAGAGGATAACTTGCCATCTAATATGGATTAGCCAAGAAGAAGTCTGAATGTGAGGGAAAACTTCCTTACTTTGAGGGTGACAGAGCACAGGAACAGGCTGCCCAGAGAGGTTGTGGAGTCTCCTTCTCTGGAGATACTCAAAACAGATGTGGACATGATGCTCTGCACACTGCTCTAGGTGTGTCA
>NW_010413211.1:34916-40663 GCF_000710305.1 Buceros rhinoceros silvestris | reverse complement strand
AGATTTCTGTAAGCAAAATAATCTGCCTTGAAGACAAACTGGTATTGCTATTCCTTCTGAGAAATTGAAAGCCACATTTATGTGCAAGCAACACTGAGAGTGAAATTTCCATAGGGAAGGTGTTTTCCATGCATTTCTGGCATGGTACAAAAGATAATACTCCCCCTCAGCAAAGAAAAGAATGTATTCTCCTTGGAAAAAAAATCAGCCTGGTTTGGCTGTGCCAGCTATGCTCTTTGCTATATGAAAAAGAACAGAAATATTTGTGCTGCTCTTGAATAGAAAACATGATGTAATATTAATAATTTCATATTGTCTTGCTGGAACTTGTTAGATTTTATAGAAGGAAAATAAAGAATGTGAAGATGCTCACCATCATTTTAGTTCTGGAATTTGTTTTGCATATCTAGTTCTCAAGGAGGAAAAACAGCTGTACATCTGACAAACAGCTTTTCATGTGAAAATGTACCTGCATCATTCTTCTGCTGATTTGGGAAATATAATTTGGGTTCTGGCAAAATGTATAGTGTGAAATTAATACTTTTTTGCAGAGTAGTAATATGACATAAAATCCTAGTCCTGCCTTAAATACTAGGAAGAACACAAGCTCCCAGGTTCTAACAGAAGCTGGGTGGCTCCCTCGTCCATACCATGGCTGTATATACTCCTGCATTTCATGGAAAGAGTATTTGGGATGGATGGGTATGTGGCATAACCAATAACGCGTGTTACTACTGTACTGCTGAAATCCAGTCATCCAACATAATAATGTAATTGTACAGTCAGTTTGGGGGTGTTGGCCCTTGAGTCAGGAGTGTTTCTTGGTGTGAGTAGGTGTGACAGGATCAGCTCCAGAGTGGGTTCCAGACCATGAGTGGTGAAAAAATGCTACTTGTTACAGAAGTGCTACTGTTTTCCTCGAATGGACCAAGTGAAGACGTAGTGACAGCTTTAATGAAGAAGGTGCATAGGCAGTGGTGTGTTAAAAGGTCTCCTTGAGAGTTATTTGGTTTCCTGACTAAAGATATGAAAGCAGATTTAAGACAAGGTAAAAAAGCCCCAATGGTCTTTTTTTTTTTCCCTTCATATTTCCTGGATGATGCAGCAAATTGCATGAGGCATTTTGTCTTATGCAACTTAATGTCAGGTTACACAGTTGATGAAGCCTGATGTAATTATGCGGGCATATGCTGAAAGTTTAACAAGAGGAAACACATGTTTCAGAAAGATATTATAGTAGAAATGGCCGGCCTGAAGTGGGGAGATACTTTGCCGTGTAACACTGAGAGACCAGTGTCACTGAGACCACTATTGTCTTCCCATGTCTCACCAAAAAACATGGAGACCTCCTTGCTGGGTAGGACTTCACTGCCAGTGCTTGTCCCAGTGCCAGATCTTAAGACCAGGCATCCTTACAGCTCAAGAACCAGTTAATTAAAATATTCATGACATTTCTCTGAATAAAACCACTTTATATGCCCAAATATTTCTGTCCTACTCAATGCACTTTCCACCACCCTCTGCTCCCCTGACTGTCTTATTCTTGCTCTCTTACTGGCTTTCCTCAGCTAACCTGCTAATGAGTGCTTCTTGTTTGGGGCTTTTTGTACAAAACAAAACTGCTGAAGTTAGAAACCATGTTATTTTCTTGCAGCATCAACAAACCATTCCATATCTTCTTTTTCATCCCCCCCCTCTTAGCCTTGTTAGATGTGGGTGCTTGTTCCAGTAGAAAAATGTGGCAGTAGCTGTATGACTTGCTCATTCAGGAGGCCTATCGAAATACAGGACATGAATCAAGAAATCAACCTGAGGGATTACTGGAGAGGGTATTCAGTCACACATCACTTGAGATGCCATTACGGACAGTTTGCGATATCAGTGACCCAGGTACTTTATATAAATACTGATGAAAGCTAATTTCAATGTTCTTTCTAGCAAGTTCTATTTTGAGGTGCACTTATCCAGCAGTGGAAGGGAAACTGAAGCTTGCCAAAGGCTTAATTAGCATTGTACTGTGTGGTTTGTGATGTGTAGCCCCAGGAGTGAGAGGGTTGCATGTCTTGCTTTGAAAGGGTACATTTTAGGCTGACATTTTCAGTTATTTGTGTTTGTGGATCTTCTCAAATATGTTATGTACTTAGAAATAGCAAGTGACATAACTAAATTTCAAGAGTCGTGTCATATACAATATGCAGAAAGTTTCCCACGAAGCTTCATTTCAAGGCTAGACATTTCAAGGTCAAAGTGGTACAAACAGCTGCTGGACAGACTTCAGGCAGGGAGTCACAGGACTTCCTCATCCTCAAGTTCAGACAGCCTATTTTTAGGCCATCTTTTGATGTAATGATGTGAGAATTATCATTTGTGAGCTTGCATCAAATAGGTGTAAACAGATGTATTAATGTTGTTCTCCCCTCTCAGCATAACAAAGGTGTGCATGTCTGTTTGCATGTCCTTACTCAACTTCCTCTGTTAAAAACTCCTCTACTCTGTCCACATCCTTAGAAGATGTGTAGATACCTTATCTATCCCAAATGCTCTTTCCACTTCACATCCAGGATAAGGTAACGTTTGACTCCACAGTCCTTCTGACACCAGCAGTCTCTAGGCAGGAGCATCCCAGGATGCAGAACGACTGTGGCCTCTTCTCCCACTGTGCTGCCCTGTGTGCAGCTGCCAGCTCTCCTTTCCCACTTAACAGAAGATAAACGTTTAGGAGCTCAAATCTCGTTGAAAAACCTCTAACAATAATGCCAAAGTCTGAATACTGCTTGAAGTTGGCTCTCTTCCTCAGTAAGGAAGCCTTGCTGTATTCCCGCATCCCAGCTCCCGGCTGCTTAGTGTCCCCACTCTCGTGCTGCTCTTCCCTTTCTGCTGTCATAAATACTCATATAAGCCACACCATTAGGCTCCTTTCTGAGGGCGCTGTTGAAAATTGGATCTTGAAGTCTGCATAAAACATAGTCAAAATCAGAATTTCTCTCTTGTATGAAACAGGAATGCAAATGCATATGAAATAAAAGGAAAAAGTTGAAAAAATGTTTATTGTGGAACAAAATATTCTGAGTAAATGATTTGTAATTAAAACGCTTCAATCTGTTGAAAGTGAGCCGACACATTTTGAGTAATTTCAAAAATTAAATTACACTTCCCAAGAGGAATTGTCTTCTCTCAGCAGTTGCCATTCACATGAGTTGAGACCTTATTTTCTCATGTGAGTTGGATTGTCTGCATTTCCCCAAGCATAAAATGGCCTCTCCCACTGAGGTTGACATTTATGACATTTATGACATTTTTTATTTTCTGAAAACTGTATTTTCTATCAAAAGTGAAATTCCTGGCCGTGTTAGTTAGTCATCCCCACAAGCACTTTCAGTCTTTACTCACAGCCTCTTTTTTCCCCCTTGTCCCTTAGTGGCTCTTAATCATGTGCATGGTTCTGTTTTCCACAGAAGCTGTATATTCCAAACCTCCCTGCTGTTCTGAGGGAGGAAACCACATCTCATTGCTATTGTTTTTATTGGGTGCTGTGTTGTTATGGGATCTTCCCAACATTCAATATTCCACTACCATGTCTGAATGCTTTCATCTACATCTTTCTTAATTCAGGAAGAGTCAGTGGGTGTTTTTCAGGACCAAAGGCGAGTATATTACAGTCATAAAAAATAATATTTCCACAAGGTTTGTGTCTCCCCTTCACTTCAATAAACCTCTCCACTTCAGTTTGATTTTTATTTTTACATCTGGTTTTCACTACAAGAGACTGTGAAAAGGGGCTGGGCATGCCCAGGTGCATTGTAGAGCTCAGGAGCAAGCATCCGATGGTTCCCCACTGCCTGAAAACCCACATGGTCAGTTCAATTTTCCAATCAGAGATTGAGCGAGTCAGCTTTGCTGAGGGACAGCTGGGGCAGCTGTAGCTGTCAGCGCCTGAACAGCAAGGTGGGACAGTCACGGTGTCCTCTTTGGCTCTGTATGTCACCTGCCAGCTGGCAAGTCTGCATTCCACATTATTAATTTCACTGCTTCGTTTGGGATGCAGGACTTTCTCTCCTGGTGTGCTGGCTTTGCTGTTGGGTTGCAGCCAGGGACTGCTTCACCCAAGAGGACCCCAATGTGGTTTGCAGGTGACACCATAACACAGGGTCAGATTGGGAAACACCGTTTGATGGTATTCTCTGCAGTCACATCTGTTTAGGACACGCTGAGGAAGCAACTATTTCTGCTTCCATTACTTCTCTGACAGAATTTACAGATTTCCTGTTTTCTCTCCTTTTCTAGCTCTCAGAAATGTACGGGAACCATTTCACTAGCTGCCTCTGAAATTCTCACAAGTACTTGTAATTACTCACAGTTTCTCTAAAAGTTATTTTTAAGATTCTATTTTTGCCAACATTTGATACTCACACCCAATTCATCATTTAATTAACAGCTCCACCCTGAAGTAATTTGAAATAAATTCCATTCTAGGTGTTATCATACCAAGATCATATGTCTGTTGTCCCTCTTCAAAAGCTAGTATAAATTCCATATCACGTTTATCCTGATATCAATTGAAAATATTTCTATGATCCATGTATAGACTGAACCTTTCCACCTGCTCACATAGGATTTAGTAAACCTATCTACTGGTCACAGGTGGGAAAAATTACCTTATTTCTCTCCTAACCACTTTGCATTAGACAGAAACCTGCATAAATAAAACCTGCAGCAGGCAGCTGCGTTCTCACACCTACCTGTCTGGACACTTTCACTCTGCTAATTAGTGAAATTAATTATAATTAAAGTTTCATTTTCCATGGTATAACTGCCAGCACTTCCTGAACCTGAAGTGGCCTTGTCCTTACTGTGTTCACACCAAAAGTTGCTGTGCAGGCTGTGTAAATGATTTAAGGTCCATAGTTTTCATCCAGATGTGTCATCCTTTATGGCATTTTGGTTACAACTGCACGTGATCTGAAGTGGCTTGAGAGCTCCTGCTGGCAGGCTTTTCCACAAGAGTCCATGAAGAACCGGATGCCCATGTGAATACAGCATGGTGTAGGCATGTTTGTTTGAAGTTTAGGTTCATTCGACTGTGTGGTGATTTCTTTTCTGCTGCAGCTGGTGGTCACTGAACTAACCCGTGATGTTTGAAATAGCAGCTGTCCTCCTGCCTGAGCTGATGCTGCTCTCTAGCCCTCACTGAGGGATGGCTTCCCAGCTTTTCCACCACAGGTAGCCACCCCTCTGACCTTGGGCCTCTGACCGTACTGCAGTTCTTGGGGTCCTTGTCAAGACACCACTTGGGGCTGCTGCTCCTCTAGACCCTGGACTTACCCATTTCTGGCCACAAGCTACTATTTCTGTGCAGACCCATGACCCCTACAAGAGCTGTGGTAGACCTTTCACAGACAGACAATCCTCCTCTTCAGGACAGCACAATTTTCTAGCATGGATTTCTCTGCTAGGGAAATCCTATCCTTGACAATAGCACTGAAATCCTCTGTTGAGAAGGTGGTTGCCACATTGCTTGGTTTTCTTTGTCAGCCTTGAGATCATGCCTCTTGCCCTGTTGCAGTCAACAATTTTGAATTGACACTTCGACATTTCACAGTTGCAACTTCTGCTGTTCCAGCTTTTGGTTTGGGAAACCTGAGCTGAACGAGTCAGTGAAGTTGTTGTACCAGGCCTTACATATACTTCAGCTCAGCTAAAATTTCCTGGTGAGAACTTGGTTTCTTCTTGCTCCACATGTTCCTGCT
>NW_010413211.1:28873-34834 GCF_000710305.1 Buceros rhinoceros silvestris | reverse complement strand
CCTGCTGAGGACTACTGCCTCTACATCCTCAAATACATGATAGTCATCTCCTGCCTCCCTCCAATTTCTCTTCTAGTTCACCCTGTGTTTAATAGAAGAAAAGGACCTGAAATAAAAATGTTCAAGAAAATGCAGAGCAAAAATAGGTTGAAGTGGGAGATCAGTAGGAAAACCACAAAGACAATCAAGGACAGCATAGGATGGAGAAAATATTTTCTTAGACAAATCAGACAAGTCTGTCTCTGAAGAGAGACTCATGACCTGTCCTTGACAATAGCACAGTTTTCTGTTCACTGAGCTCTTAGAATATCCTAACTTGGTAGGAATCCAAGAGGATCAATGAGTCCCACTCCTATTCTCTTGCTTAGCTGTTGTTCCGTTAAAACATATTTTGTGAACTGTTGGGTCAATTAATATCTATTTAGAAGGAGAAGTGGGAATTGCTCACTGAAGTCTTTCTCAGCTCCAGTGAGCCCTGGGCACAGGCTAAGCAGCAAAAGACTATGTCTGCTTTGAACACTGTCTCAAATCCTTTGAGATGCAGTCTGTAGCTAAATCTGGTTTTACCAGTCAGAGAAAGAAAAAATCATCGTGGAAGTGGTACAGTCTTTCCGGGGTTCATATTCTTCCTCGATCTGCAGAACTGGGTGCAGATCTGTCCAAGACCTCCCTATTTGTCTGACAGTGGCACATGCCATGAACAGATGCTACCTTTCATTGAGGAGACACACTGTAAAAGGCAGATGACAATGGTCTCTATTTTTACAGTAGCAAATGCAGGCATGAGGAACTGCAGGACCTTGATATCAGCTAGACATCTAAGTATGTGATTGTGCCTGTAGGCAAAGTACTCAGACATTTAAATTACAGAAATTACATCGCAGTTATTTGTGGGTACAAAAGTAGATAGGTAAAACATGATGAAAACCCAGATTCTGAGGTTTTGTTTCGACTGCATTTGCCCATTGAAGGCTCTTTCTCTTTTTTACCATTCCCACATTAGCCCGTGGGGGCTATGGTCCTGGTAAATATACTGAAGCACTATGCAAGCAATGGTAACTAACAACTGGAAAACCTAAAGCTATACCAGTCTGATTGCCTTGCAGGAAAACTAGTTTTTTTTAATGGCCAGTTAGAGGTATTTGTCCCTTAAGGAAGCTATCCACACTGAGAGAAGGGGAATGCACCACGTGCATTAATAAACTTTCACGTAGCTCAGACAGGATATCGTCAGGGAGTCCTATGGACCTTTTAAAAAATCTCCTGGGATGATTGGAGAATACTGCAGCTTCAGCTGCATTCTCTTTCCTCATTTTTATATTTTTGCTGAAGGTGAAACCACCATTCATGGATTTTCTGGTCTGTATTCGTTAGCTGTCAGTATGCTGACTAGGTGGTTTTCCCTCACTGCTTTCCTCACACTTCGTAAAACACAAACTGTACCCAGTTAAGTTGGTGACTGTCCTGGTTACATTTCACAGCAATGCGTGGACTTCATATCAGGAGAAAGCTAGATGGTTTACACTGGGGAGGAATGACAAGTAACCTAATATCACTGACCATCGTGCAACACAGCGAAGTGCCACATGCCATTTGCCACAATAATGCATAGACACTTGCCAGAAGTGTTGTGGTGCTTCTCTTCACGTCGATACCAAGTAAGAACTAAGCAGTCCTGCCTGCGGTGTGTGGCTTTCTGTCTGAAGGACTGGTGGATACACCACGTTCAGCGAGCGCTGCTGGCTCCTCAGCAGGTGGTCCTTTCAGTACAGGGCTATTGTCTGATGCTAGGGAATGGGATTCATTCTTCAGGTGAATGATGGCATGTTGCCCCCAAAGATTTCAAGCTCTACCATTACCGAGATATGATCACCTTCAAGTGAATCAAATAATTTGGGTTCTCTGTGTTTTCCAAGATTTGTGTTTCTGTTTGGAACGAGAAAGAAGGAGGGCTGTGAAAGAGCTAGCAGAGCCTTCTGCTCTCTCCTCACCTTGCTTCTTTAACCCTCTTTAAAATTCATGTCACTTTTTGTCACAGACTGACTTCTCCTAAGGTCTGGAGGTGTCTGGGTATTAAAAGGTGTGTTCTCTATTGACTAGGATAGCTTGACTGGGTGAAAGCAACCTCTGGAGAGATCCGTTAGAAAGATCATAATAAGTGCAGTGAGTTCTGGCAAGATCAGCAGGGGAAAAGAACAAACTCAAGGGAGGCAATCAATGTTTTATGTAACTGTTAAAATTTTCTGATTACTAATGACTCATGGGTAGTAATGTGAAATTTCCTACTCCTGAAGGTAGTAATGAATACATTAAATAAAACCAGCTTTTTCTGGTTTGTTTTGGTTTGTGATGTCAGGGCAAGTAGCTCAGCTGATGCTGAAGTAATATGAAGAAAAACAATGAATCTGAGAAATTCTTAGCAGGTGAAATAAGACTGAACAACAAGCTCTGGCTCTCTTGAGTAGCACAGGTGAAGAGTCACCAGAGGAAGTTCGGTTTTCTCCTTGCTAAATATGGTCAGGTCTTCATTTTGTGAGGATTGAATTATTGCCCAGCTTTAACCACTTCTGTTGCTAAATAGCAGTATCAGGATTGTAACTCATAGTCAGTCATGGGACTGCAGGGCTGAAGTCAGTCTTGCACTCACTTGTTTGCAATTCTACCTCTTGGGCAGGATTTTTAATGCACCTGATTCAGTGAGCTGTCTAACATACACTGCGTGGTGTCCTGGCAGCTGAGGGGATGTGAACAAGTTTGGGAGCAATGCGAATGCAACTGCAGCGGTGACAGGGGTTTTGCAGCAATTCAGCCTCTCTCCTATCCTGTCCTGGAGAATATTTGCAACACGCATCGGAATAAGGAAGCGCCAATGGAGGGGTGATACCCTGTGCACTTCACCTCCCTTAGGAAATCTATCCTGTTAAATATGTCAGTGTTAAGGTATTTTTCTCTTGTCTTTGAAAACCAGCATCTGCTCTATTCATAAAACTAAGGCTGTACCACAGAACAAGAATTGTAATACAATGAGGTCATTTTACATTTTTAAACTTTTTTTTTTTAAATAAACTGGCTGTACTCTGTGGGTTTTGATTCCTTCCTTTCCTTCAGATATGCTCCATGTAGTTTGGTTGTTTCTTAGGTTACAGTAGTTGTGTTACTTTGTTAGACAAGCCAAATAACACTTCATCTTTTTTAATGTCTCTTTTTTTTTCCTAACATTTTGAGAAGAAACTACATAGCTTTAAAAGCAATGTTAAGCTTAACTGAAAGTCAGTAGTATTAAAGGTAGGACTGGACACAAGATATCCAGTGCAATACTAGTGGCGATAAAGTGCTGCTTCAATTCAACTAGTTGCTGTAACAAAGTTTTGTTAATAAAAAGCAGTCTTGCATAGCTGTTCAATTACACTCAGGAGCTTGCCTGGATTTGGAGTTGTTTCATTGGTCAGGCAAGTTTTTTAATGATGTTTGAACTAAGAATAGCTCAATGCATATAATAAGAGCTGTCTGGGAACCTTACTGATTTCCAGCAGGTATTTGCTATGGTAACTTCATGCAAAATGTTCTTATCTTGTGTTTACAGGTTCTACCATCGGACTGCACCAGGTTTATACACCAAATAAAACATGTACACCACACACTCTGATAATGTGCAGAATAAAAAGAAGAAGTAGAGGTGGCACAATAAAACAAGCTGCAAATGAGACTGATGTATGATGAACACGCTTCGCATATATAACAGCAAAGCATGCACCAGAATTTTTTCCAGAGATGTGTAATTCATAAATAAATTAAATAACACTTAGATGAGCATGCGGGCCTGAGCTGTACATGAGTGTCACCTACTTGTGTGCACATCTCTGTTGCCTGCAAGGCAAGCCCAGCTGCGTGCGGAGCAGAGCAGGACATCCCTTCCCCTGCTCCTTTCTGTGCTGTAGCAACCATTGCCCGGATGTGCCTTTGTCTCTTCTTCCTCATATTCCCACTCCACTTCTCACATATAGCTGTGGCACCTTAAAGTACTTATCCTGCTCCTGAACTCACATGAAAGGAAAACTAATCTTCTTCCTGAAATAAATGGCCGCAGCAGCTGAAACAATTGTCTTGCACACAAGATTATAAAGAGTGAGAAGTCACCTGGCAGCTGGGAAGTTTTCGGTCTGAATGAATACACTTGGCATTGTCAGAGGAAACTTACGTGGTCGTATATATAAATACATGTTTGTGTGTGTGTTTGGTTGTGTCTGAGACAGGCACAGTCAAAAGATGCAGAAATACCACAAAAGTGTGTAGAGAAGTCAGTGAGTGAAAGCTGAAAGTTTTGGATATGATGCTGGCCAGAAAAACTCTTGAGACTCTGCACAAAGAAACTACTTTCTATTTTTGGATTTCTAGTGCCCTGAAGGAAACTGTACATTGTACAGCTTATTTTCAAATAAATAAGATTGCATCCATATCTAATTCATCATCCAGTTCTCCTCCTGCTGTAATGAGTTTGCAAGATTTGGACATCAAGACTCTGGGTAATGCATTCAGACATTGATGAAAGCTTTGAGTGTATCTATTGATAAAATAGTGAAAATGTAAAGGTTGGATTAATTTAGCTGAGAAAGTTGATTGCAAGTCTCATGGAACAAAGGCTTCATGTGCAGTTTCTCATAAAGAGTACAGCTGCTTATAAGGACTTTACATACAGCCTTCTTCAAGGCTTTGTATTTTAAAACTTCCTTTCTTTTCATAAACCAGAGATAATAAAATTACATAAAGCGGCCATGTACTATATTTTGTTTTGTTCCCCTCCCCGATCTTGCCCTCCTTCACCCCTGAAGAAGCTTCATTATATTTTGAGGGTCTTGTAAGTTTAGTTTCTTCTTTTTTTCCCTTATAATTACTTCATTCACTCTTTCTTCATGCAGCTCAAGCCTTCTGTTCTCAGAGATGTAGATGACATATTCCAATGTGGTGGTTGGTTTTTGCAGGCACCAGAGACACTTTTAAGAGAGGGAAACTCTTCAATAAGCATATTTTTCAGGGCATATTGTTAAATGCCCTGAGATGTTAAATGTATTGCTGATGTTCTGAGCTATGTAATGCTGCCAGTAACAATTTACAATTACACAACATTTTCCTTCTGACTCTATGTTATCACTTAGAGACTTCATGATGGTCCCACAAGTCTGATTTCAGTGTCCCTGTCTTACAAGAATGTTACTAGAGAGATTCATGCCAATTGTCCAGACATCCACTAGCTTTTCTCTTCTCACTTTTCAGATCCCTGACTACAGAGGACTAGAGCCTGATCTTTTAGAAGAGCTGAGAATCTGCAACTCAAAGAAAGGCAACAGATATTTAAGGTCACTTACTGCTTCTACATACTCAAAGGTCCAAGCATCTTTAACTTTTTACTTCAGAGCTACTTCATTTTACATTATGGCTAGAACTCTCATTTTGAGTCCAGGATGCTCCTGACTACCTTTCCTTTGAGCTCTTTGGCAGAAGGAAAACATTTCAGTTTTTTTCCAATGACTATTTTACACACTCTTACATTACAATTTGTTCTTGTTTATGTACAAGAACAGTTATGATCTGTGCCTCCATAAATTGTTGCATGCTAATCAAATAATAAAGTGGAAAATAATTTCAGCAGGTGTGGTCATTTAGGATTTGGAGCCATTTTGGCAGAGGGGGATGGGGCTGCTCGCATGGTCCCCTGTAAGAAGCTTCATGTAAATAGCTACTCCTGACTCCATGTCGGCTTCTGCCTCTGGCCAAGACTGTGCCGCTCTGGAATTTATTCACCTCAGTGAGTAAAGTTATTGGAGAAGGAAAACACCTTTGGGAAGGTCTTTGGTTTTTAGTGCAGTATTTGTTTTGGAGGGGGTAGGGCAGAAGGCAAAGTGACCATGCAGTCATCCAGATAATTGGGGAGAAGGTGGGGGGATACACACTGGTAAGCTCTTT
>NW_010413211.1:24981-28725 GCF_000710305.1 Buceros rhinoceros silvestris | reverse complement strand
TGAAACCCTGCAATCCTCAAAGGGCACTGGCAGGAGGACAGATGGGCTGCAGAGAGCCAGGGAAAGGCCCATGACACGGAGAACAGGGCAGAGACCCCTGTTGCAGAAACCCACGTTGCAGAGAGTTGAGAAAACAGCAGTAAACTGCTGTGACTTTGAGGAGGGTTGTCGCAGAGCTGGTTGGGTGCTGGGAGAGCCGATTCTAGCAGCAGACCCCTCCATGAGCTGGACACGTTCATGCTGGACTGTCCTCTGGGGGGCGGGGGGGTATGCCATGTGGCTGCAAGGACTGTGAGGAGTGTTTCTAGTGAAGAGCAAACGGCAGGAACAACCTGGAGAGAGCTAATACTGACCGCACCCCCCAACCTGTGTTTCCTACACCCCCTCCGGTGGCGAGTGTTGAGAAGGAGGTAGTAAAGCTGGGTCCAGGAAGAAGGGAGAAATGGGGGAAAGATGTATTTAAGGTCTTGACGTTCTCTTTCTGTCCTACTCTAATATAAATGGTGATTTGGTTGTAGTTTTGTTGTTTGAATTAAGTTGATTTTGTTTCCCCTAGTCAAGTCTGTCTTTTGCCTGTGACCGTTAAGCGGCGAGCCCTCCCTCGTCCCTTGTCTGGAACTTTAAGTAGTTTGTTGTATTTTCTCCTTCTGGAGAAAACAGAATGACTGCCTGGTGCTCAGTCACCAGCTGGATCTAAACCATGACAGTAGGTGAACCTCCAAGACAAATATTAGGATATAAAACTGTGTTCAGAGTTAATGGCTCTTAATTTCTTAAAGATTCTGTTTTCCCTTCTCTGAGAGCTTTGCGTACTGGAGTGACTACCCATGAAAGAGGTACTTAATATTCAACAGCATGCTTGTAGGCAAAATATAGTGAAGGTGAAATACACAAATCAATCAGGAGAGGAATTAACCTACATTGACAGCACATACCTAGATTGTATGAGATCAGTGCCAATGAGTTAAGCGCAGAGGCATTTTCCAGCCTGTGAGCCAAATGAATACTTTGGAAGACATGTACGCGGTTTGTGTTTACAGTCTACAAAAAGTTAATGTTCCCTGGTGCCTATGAGCATTGTATGAAAGCTGGCTGAAGCAATGTTCCAAACGTCAGACCCATCATGTATAAAACAAAATGTTCCCATGGCCTGAAGTGAACTTTAACCCCATGTTGGTGCTCTTCTGGGCAGAGAGCTTAATCAACTGTCTGCTGCACACCATGAGTGTGCTTTGTAAGGGCACCAGTAATCTCACTGAGGCACATGTTAGCATCTTGAGCCAAGCATGATGTCAGGGTCATAATTTGAAATCCTCACCTCAGCTTCAGTAACTGCTGTGATAACAGCATCACAGGCTTTTACATGAAGTATGCTGCAGCGCTGCCGAATGAGTAAGTTGTCAAAGCTACAAGGTCTGCAGATGTGTGAAGTTGAAACATTATGTTTTCATGCACTGACTGCAAGGAAACTTTCCATTTATTATATGTTGTAAGTGGGTTTTCCTAAAAATGATGAATACATCTGTTGAAAAGGTTGGCGAGGAGTTCCTGGACCTCAAAACTTGTTAATACTGTTCATCATGCTGTTAATACTTGTAAATACTTGTTAATGCTTGATAAAAAGGAGTCATAGTGAACTCACTTTTCACGAGGAAATAAATGATGATGAATTTAGCTTCCTAATTTAAAACTGTGCGTGAACACCACTGTTTTGCAAAACACCCATTAGTCCATATGATAATAGTGACTTACCATACATTTTTACAGGCTCTGTGTAAGATGATGCCAGAAAAAAAACAGAGCAAACCAAACCAAACCGAAACAAAACAAACCAAACCAAACAAAACCGAAACGAAACGAAACGAAACAAAACAAAACAAAACAAAACAAAACAAAACAAAACAAAACAAAACAAAACAAAACAGGTTGGTTCCTCTAAGTCAAGGTGATTCATATGTTTCAGCATGTAGAAGGAACACATCTGTTCCTCTAGGTCAGTGTGATTGGTGTGTTTGAATGCGTAGAAGGCAAGGAATACCCAAGCACAGGGAACATCCAGTACAGAAGACTTAAATTTTTTATACATGTATGTATATAAGTGTATGAAATACGTTTATGCATATGTATATATGAGTATAATATTTACTAAAGAAGAAAAACAAAATTCTGTTGAATTAGAATAACAAAATATTTGTGAACGTAGAGGGAAGAACTACACTGGTGATTAAACATGATAGTGATTTTATGTGGTAATATTTCACACAGGTGAGATTTCAAACTCCTTGCATGGTTAAAATTTTTCATTTGTTTACATTAATATAGATGCTCAGCCATTTTCAAAATCTTTAAGACAAGAGCTGGCTCAAGCTTCTCAGTAATGTAGGCTAAATAAATCGTGAAGTGGTAATAGGAGGACAGCTGAGAGGGACTAGTTGGAGCTGAGGGTGCTAGGAAAGGCAGAGAAGAGCTGAGAGGTGCTGTGAAGGACTCAGGGCAGCAAGATGGGGAACTCACAGTGATCTTGCAGCTATTCTGGGATCTAGAAAATCTGTTTATGTTAGTCTCACTGCACAGAAATTGTATCACACTATCTTTGTACACCCAGTTTCAGAGACTCTGCTTTTTGTGCTGGTCACTTTTGCCTGAAGTTTTGGCAGTACTAGAAGGGTCTCAGAAATGCTTAAATATGTAAAAATACTTAGATTTGTAAAAATTCCTTCCAACGTTTATCAATATAAATACCACTATGAGTGCATCTATTTAGCTGCTTATGAGACATATCCTACGCATTTGTGTTTTGCTGCTATAAAAAATGGGTGGCCTATAAAAAATCTCCTTGAGCTGCCTGTTTTGTTCATATTGACAGAATGCTTACAAGCACAAATGTTGCCACCTCTCAGTATTTTTATCACATGTATAGCAATGTGTGGTGTTTTCTTCAGAGCCTCAAAATCACAGGAGTCGATCTGAAGCCTTACTTCACAGTCTGGACTTGGGCTTCGCTAGCAGACAGCTGAAGGACTATTCATTCATTCATGGCCCTTTTCCAACTATTTGGTGTAGTAATTTTGTGATCACTGCTGAAGTGGTGAGTGATATGGAGTTGTGGCAGTGAAGCAGCAACAAGGGACACAGAGTTTAGCGAATGTTCTGGACATTAATGTGGTCCTTTGGATGGCTGCCGAAGAGCTCTCTCTGGACCGTTATATTGAGACAGAAGCTTATCCAGGCTTGGAGACAAAAAGATTAGCCAGGAGCCACGTTAGCCAACCTGTGCCCTGGACTCTGAGTCTGTGCTGGGTCTCTGAGGACACGTGAGGTGTTTGAATGTAAATGCAAGTAGCAGAAGTTTGGGAAAGGAGTGCAGGAGTTCTTGAGATAGGTAGGTAAAAAGAAGAACTTCTTTTATTGGCATTAAAAAGCTATGATGAAATAATAAATTAAGTAAATACTTGATGAAAATACAAATAAGGTATGATCGTTCAGTTATCATCTAGAAACTGAGCTGCAACTCCCAACTTGGCATGTTCAGAATTGTCAGCTGTGATTGCTCAGTTCAGTCTCTCTTACTGTGCAAGTTTTGCTCATCTCTGTATTCTTCAATTTAACTAATTTCTTACAATAAAGAAAAATATTTATACAGTCAAGGTGTGTTAGGCTTGCTGCATTCTCAAACTGTGATGTCAGGTTAGTAGGGCATGGTGAAACTTTGGCCCCTCCCCTCTCCTTCCCCTTGCCACCACC
>NW_010413211.1:14437-24870 GCF_000710305.1 Buceros rhinoceros silvestris | reverse complement strand
CCCCCCACCCCCATTTTCTATGCATTTTAACTTATTTAACTTTATTTTGACCTCAAAAATATAGCATGTTGGTGAAGATGGTGTAACCCACATAAAAATTTTCAGCTTGCTTGCCTCCTCTTCTGAGGTAAAGGTACCATAGTTCATATTTTCAGGACATTTCACTGATAATGCCAACCAAATTTTTTTAAAATGCTTGCAATTTTAAGTTATTTTTCCATGGAAGACGTCTTAACACAACTTTCTTTCTTTGCAGTGGCTATGCCAAAGTGCTTGAGCCCTTTATAGAGACTCATTTTGGAATAGATGTAAGATAGAAATCTCTTGATTACGGGCATCATGTATAGTTACTGCTGCTATTTCAGTATATACAGACTATTCACAAATTACATACATACCTGATGGTGTACGCATCCCTGTTTTTCATACTAGAGTCACAGCAACTTACCATTTTCTAAAATTATTGTGTGCTTTCTTTTTCTTTCAACTTTAGAATAAATTCACCCGCTACCATGACTGAAATTTATTGATAGTGATGGAGACACTTAAGGTGTTGCAGCTGTACTTTCACTAGACGTAAGTAGAAAATATTCACCAAAAAAAAAGGTGGCAATTAGATCATAACTCATATGTCAACCCATGCCCAGCAGTTAGCTTTGTTGCTAGTACAAATCTGCTCACACCTGTGCAGTTACACTGGGGCATTCTCAGCTGTACAAATTTTCTGGGAGTCTTTAAAACACAGATATTCAAGGTAAAAATATTTTCAAAGTTCTTTAGAAAGATTATCCACTAAGCTTCTTTTAAAGGGCTGTTTCATGTTGAACACTGCTCCACTCTAATGCAGTACCTTTCATCTCTCTTTGCCTCACTTTCGAGCTGTGTCCTCTAAATCAAAAAAACCAACAACAACAACAACAACAACAAAAAAAACCAACCAAAACGAAGCATATTGCAATGCCTGGGAAAGGGAGGAAAAATCCCCAGGTTCTAACCAGTGTTAGAACTAATCACTTCCTCAGTCAGACTTCCTCAGTGTCCCAGATGAGTCTGAAACAGGACAGTCATGTATTACATCTGTGGAAACCTGCAGGTCAATTTATTCTATCTGGTATGTACAAATTATGAAAGGAGACAATAAAAGAGTTGACTGAGAGAAGGCGGCAGAGCGTGTGTTTGCATATGTGACAATCTATAAGAAGTTCAGGGAATACTGCATTTCTGTATTTTTCACTGAATTCACAACACAGTTGTACTACAGTACAAAAATATGATTGTCACTTAACACCTAGGAGAATTAGGTGACCTCTCCTATTTCCCATATATCGATTTCATATGTACTGGGCCGTAAGTGGGGAAAAACTGAAATAACTTTAGCCTACCACTGCCAACATCATTAGCGTATCTTGTTTGGTCACCTGCGTGCTGCTATAGGACCAGCAGGCCTGGCGCACACATCTGTAGAGCAGAAATCAGTGGGTGCTTTTTAACTCTTCAGCTGTTTTCCAGTAAGTTAGAACAAGGTTTGATTTCCTCTTCATCCATGATGGGTTAACCATGCTGGGGGCGGTTATGCTCTAATGGCTAAGGATCCCAGGAGGCACTCAGGTGGTGTTGCTGCTGCAAATTTCTGTTAATCAGGAGGACACTCTTGTCAGAGCTATAAGGTGACTCTGACTATGTACTTACATTCAGTGCATGTGAAGCACCCCTTGTTACTGTTCACGGGAGATCTGCACATGGGAGAGCTCTCTCAGCTGTGTGTTTGGGAACATTGCTCTTTGGACATCTGGGCTGTCAAGGAGGGAATGATAGAGGGAGCAAGAAGATAGGTACAGGCTAAACCACAGGAGAGCCTTCTGCACAGGCTAGTAAACAGTCTGGGGGGTTTCAGATCCATGTCTGTTGCAAGACAATTGTGACTGCAGAGAGTCTGCAAAGAAAATTCTTTATCAAAGATCTGGATGAGGGGATGGAGTGCACTCTCAGTAACTTTGCAGACCACACCAAGTTAGGCAGGTGTGTCAAACTTCTTGAAGGTAGGGAAGGTCTAGAAAGGGATCTGGACAGGCTGGATCAATGGGCCAAGGCCAGTTGTGTGAAGTTCAATAAGGCCAAGTGCCGGGTCCTGCACAACAATCCCCTGTAACTCTATAGGCTTGGGGAGGATTGTTAGAAAGCTGCACAGCAAAAAAGGACCTGGGGGCATTGGTCAATAGCTGCCTGAACATGTGCCAGCAGTGAGCCCAGGTGCCCAAGAAGGCCAACAGCATCCTGGCTTGTATCAGAACTAGTGTGGCCAGCAGGACTGAGGAAGTGACTGACCGCCTGTACTCAGCACTGGTGAGGCCACACCTTAAACACTGTGATGAGTTTTGGGCCCCTCACTACAAGAAGGACATTGAGGTACATTGAGCATGTCCAAAGAAGGGCAACAAAGCTGGCAAAGGGTCTAGAGAACAAGTCTTACAAGGAGTGCCTGAGGGAACTGGCGTTGTTTAGTCTGGAGAAAAGGAGGCTGAAGGGAGACCTTATCGCTTTCTGCAACTACCTGAAAGGAGGATATAGCGAGGTGGGGATCGGTCTCTTCTCCCATGTAATAAGAGATAGGACAAGAGAAAATGGCTTCAAGTTGTGCCAGGGGAGATTTAGGTAGGACATTAGTAAAAATTTTTTTACAGAGAGGTTTCTCAGGCATTGGAACAGGCTGCCCAGGGAAGTGATGGAGTCCCTGTCCCTGGAAATATTTGACAGATGTGTAGCTCTGATTCTGAGGGACATGATTTAGGGACCTTGGCAGTGCAGGTGAATGGTTGGATGCGATGACCTTAAAGGTCTCTTCCAACCAGATGATTCTGTGATTCTGTGAAGAGATTAACTCTGAAGCCCAGATAACCTTATTGTTTCTGATAACAAAGATTATATATTTTAGCCACTTCCTGCTATGTACTGCACAACCAAGACAAAAAGAAAGTAATTCATGATGTGAATAATCTTGTTTTCTTTTCTCCCAAAGCCATTTCGGCCAAAGCTGCATGCAACAAGCAGCTCTCACAGCAAAAACCTTCACAATTTAAAAGACCGCTGATGAAATGACAAAATAGAACCCACCGAATCAACAAACTTGAAATATCAACACATCCCTGGCCACTGATTTGATCACTATCATTAACTCATAACCATAGAATCACAGAATGCTTTGGTTTGGAAGGGACCTTCAAATGTCATCTAGTCCAACACCCCCTGCAGTGAGCAGGGTCATCTCCAAGTAGATCAGGTTGCTCAGAACCCCATCCAACCTGACCTTGAACATTTCCACGGGTGGGGCATCTACCACCTCTCTGGGCAACCTGTTCCAGTGTTTCAACACCCTCACCATAAAAAATTTCTTTCTTATATCTAGTCTAGATCTACCTTCTTTTTATTTAAAGCCATTACACCATGTTCTATCACAACAAGCCTTGCTAAAAAAACTCGCTCCATCTTTCTGACAGGCTCCCTTTAAGAACCGTAAGGCTACAATAAGGTCTCCCTGGAATCTTCTCTTCTCCAGGCTGAACACCACCAACTTTCTTAGCCTGTCCTCATAGCAGAGGTGCTCCGTCCCTCTGACCATTTTTGTGGTCCTCCTCTGGACCCACTTCAACAGGTTCATGACCTTCTTTTGCTGAGGACTCTAGAAATGGACAGTACTCCAGATGAGGTCTCACCCCAGCAGAGTAGAGCAGCAGAATCACCTCCCTTGATCTCCTGGCCACTCTTCTTTTGATGCAGCCCAGGATATAGTTGGTTTTGTGGGCTGCAAGTACACTGTTGGCTCATGTCTAGTTTTTCATCCAGAGGCTGACACAAGTCCTTCTCTGGAGGGCTGGTCTCAATCCTTTCATCACCCCAGCCTGAACTGATAGTGGGGGTTGCTCCAACCCAGGTGCAGGCTCTTGCACTCGACCTTGTTGAACCTCATGAGGTTCACCCAGGCTCACTTCTCCAGCTTGTGCATGTGGGGCTCAATTCTCCAGCTTGTCCAATTGTTATTTGAGTTCGTTTGCACGGGAACTGCAAGAAAAAAGTTGATGTGTCTATCTACCTCCTGAATACAATGTGCTGGTGTATTTTTAGGCAAAATATTAATAAATAAAAGACTGTAAAAGAAAGCTAGACATATGCTCCACAGAGGCAGCTATAGATACAACACTAGTAAGTCTTAGTGTTTCATGTTCACATAGGTTGTACCCACCTTTCTGCAGTTAGCCTGCTGTGGCTTAGCTACTGTCTCAAGGATCAGAATTGCTGCGATTTATTGTCTGAGATTTTAATTCCTGTTTCAAACAAAAGGACAGGATTCTTGGAGTGCTTCAATCCAGAGACTGTCACCTAGTAATTTCAAAACACTCAAGTGGCTTGATGTGAGGCAGCAAAAAAATGACCCACCTTTTCACTCTTGCTGTTACTGGGTAATTTCCACCCTGCAAAAAGGAAATGAGTTCCCAGGGCCGCGACTCATTCAGTAGAGCAGAATATATAAATACAAGCCCAATTTAATTTATATAGTGTATGTTTTTGTCCTTCTCTATTTCTGTACCCTACTTCTTTGCTGTTCCATAAGCATGCGAGGGGAGGTGGGGAGTGAGATGGTCACAGGGCTCCAAACTGCTCTACTTTGGGTTTTCCCCCCCATGTCTTGGTTGTTTGTTCAAAACATACTTAAAAGGAAAAAAAAATGTTCAGATACAAATCAATACCTATACTCTGCTCTAGTATCTTCCTGTTAATGGTTGTTTGAAATTCAGTACAAAATTAAAGTGTTCTCAGGGCAAGAACGTGCTTCAAAAACAGTTAAAGCCAACTGTAGTGAAGGCAGAGCAGCACTCTGAATATACAGCAGAGCTTAAAATATGACTGTATATACAAGGACAGAGACTGGCTCCTATCACAAGAATGTCTGTTTCTATGTGCCAACAACAGTATTTCATGGGGTTATCAAACCTGCAGGAAGTATTAAACTAAGTAGGTGTTTTGAGATACCTTGATGCGACCTTCAAGAAGGAAATAGTAATAATATTTCTGAAAGAACGATACATCATAGACCTTAATTAACAAATTTAAAGAAAATACGACAGGGACTGTTCATCTACACTTACACACACACACACACACACACAGAGTCAGCCAAACGTTGGCCTGAGCTGATACACAGACTACCTGCAGCACATCTGGGAAGGAAAGTGTTTCAATGGCCTGGTGAGGCGTGCTACAGAAAGGTCTACCTTCGAGACTATGCTTGCCTTTGGCAGTTTTTAAGTTCCTGTCAAAGTCCTGTGGTACCACTAGTATAGTGTCATTATAGATTTATTTTTCATTAACAAACTTAATAATCTGCATCTATTAAAACTTCTTGAATAGAACAAATCTAATGAACCTTTATAGAGGACTTTGGCTAAAATGAAAACAAAGACTTGAGAAAATATAAGTAACCCTACCTAACACAGATATGCATAAGGATGCAAAATACTGTATCAGATTTTGTTGAACAAGGTAATACGTGTGCTGTATTTGCATCTTGATTTATCGTAACTGTATAATTTTTCTTGCCTTTTATACCCAAAGTTACTAAAATCTTTTTGTATTTACCAAACTACAGATGTAGCGAGATTCGTTCTAGATTTGCAATGATAGTTCAGAAGATTTTTATCAGATCTACTCCCCTACTGTCTACATTAGGAACCTCCTGTTTGATGCCATAAATAGTGCTCAGCATCAGTTCCTGAGGTGAGAAGCTCACCCTTGTGCCCTCAGAAGAGGTATTGCATCCCCCTGGGATGGCATCTGTGTTCATGGCAGAGTTACCTGACAGAGAGAGATGTAGAGCTCAGTAAAACACGCTTCATTATAAAATGTCCTACTAGGTTAGATTAGGGTCTGTCTTTCTTCAACACATGAAACTTAGACTTTGGTCAGTTTTGGCAGATATAGGAGGAATTTGCCTCGAGCAGCCACAGGGGAAGCATGCTTGCTGCTGTTCCTCATCAGTGATACTAAAATTCCAGCGAATATGCTCATCAAAAACCTCACGTCCTTTCTGGGTATATATTGCTGGGAGGTGAGTAGTGCTGGACTATTCTCTGTCAAATCCAGGATCTTGATTTTATAGCAGATAATACCTCAGAGGGGCAAAATGAAGAAGGACATGACCAACCTTTTGACCCCCAAGGGGCTGATTACCTCCAGAGTAGACCAGTGCACTGGCCTGTAGATGCAGGGATGCATTTGGGTCCTGAGGACATCAGTTCTGCTCACTTTCTATCTTCCTCTAGCAAGGTTAGGCCTCTCCATGCAAAGTAAACTCTGAATTTATGACCAATAAAATCTACTCAAGCATGAAATGGGAAATGGCTTCAGATGAAAGAGTATTACTGCCCTAAGCCTATTGAAACTATTTGTATTATCTACTGATGAAGGCATTTTACCAACACTCTCAAATGCCTCTCAATGTCTAATTCCCCATCACTTTGAGGGTCTAATTAAGATAGCATGTGTAATTCTTGGTCCTTCAAGCTTAGAGCTACTTGGTGAAAGTGCAAAAAGAACTGCTTTAATACTCTAATTTGGCTCTGAAATAAAGGCTGTTAGAGGAACGTATGTGTCTGAGAGTGCTTTCCAAACTAATGATTCCACCTTTAACCAATATCTTCCAAATCTGGTCCAAAAATAATAGGAGAGGACTCCTGTTCAACTGAAAATTGTCTAGAACAGATTAATCTTCTAGTTAGCTCTAACAGTAAGTACACATTTTGGTAGAATGTGGGGTATCCCTTAGGATATGTTACGAACAGCCAGAAAAGATATTACAAAAAACCCTAAAGGCAGTGGAACACATCAGGTCTGAAGCAATAACATTGTGCTAAGGGTCCTAGAAACACATCTAGCCAGCTGTTTTGTCCTATTTTTAAAAAGGCCTATAAGAAACCGTAATGATGAAAATGTGACAGCACTTGACAGTACTTCAGAATACAAACTGGAAACATCACAGGCACTTAGCTTTTATTTATGTAAATATTGTATTCTTGCAAATATTTAGCAGACTGTATTTATCCATAAAGCTGGAAATGAAAAGTTGGGGAAATGAACACAACAGTGTGTGCAAAGCAACAAAACAGGATGACATATGCTCTGTATCTCAGTCAAATATCTAAGAACGTTGGAGCAAATCTTCAATTATGGGGAAAGAAGCAAGTTAGCTGTCTGTTAATGCAGAAGAGGTGACTCGTAAGTCTCTGTTTTCATTGTGCTGGCAGAGAGCTATTTTGGTTTAGATTTACTTTATTTCAGATACATGTAAAGAACACAGAGCAAATGTTTTTGAAAACAAGTGAGGTAAACTGGAGAAGGTTTTCTCTCCCTCCCTCTTTCTGTAAGTTTTGGGTTACAACAATGCACGTTTCTATCACAACAGGGCACTCAGATGAGAAGCCCTCAGAGAAAAATGTGACCAAAGGAAAAAACAACACTTTTCTTTGTGATACTGTAGTTGTTTCAAAAGTTGTTACAGGAATATGACAAATACTTCCATCCCAGGTACAACTACTTGAAAAAAGCAGCCAAGGGAAGGGACCCAGCGAGGTCTGTGCCGTACCAAACCCTACCCCAGTCCTCTGGATGAAGCCATGAGGTGTAGCTTAGCTGGTTAGCCAGACATCCCTAGAGCAGGTCCAGGTGTACCACTGGTGACTCACAGGCTTTCCTGCAGTTGCAGTATCTCTGTAGTCTGAAGAAGGAACAGAAACATGGCAATAGAGTGAGGGCAACTGTTGGCTCGATCACTGAAAAAGAAGAGGCAAAATGAACTCACAAAATGAACTCAAATCTTTTGAGAAACTTTTAATAGGATTCAGAGGTTGTGTGTGGAACCCCCAGAAATGGCTATGCTGTGTGAGCTCAGGATACAAGTTGAATTCAACACATCTTGCTGACAATCAAGAGAGTTTTTTCTTAAAATAGTGTAGCCATTTTTGGTGTTTTCAAAATAGTTAATGCTATAAGAAAAGGCAAACACCAACTTGATTAATTCTCTCCTATTTTTTGTACTGCTCTATCTTGATATGAAGATCAAATCATACTGGGTTTTAATTTTCCTCATATCACTGCCATCTTCTGTAATAAAGCAAAATAACCTGTTATTGATAAATGCTTGCAAACCGGTGATAGTAACTGAAGTTCAAGAACAGGAAACATCTATCTGGGACTCTAATTCAAAACACTAAATCTCTATAATAATGATAGAGTGGCAACCAAATCCACCAGAATTGGACAATCATGGCTGGTTAGATTATGATTCAGAGCAGCAAAGTTAGCTTTGTGCCATCAGAAGGGAGGAGGCTGGCAGGGCCAGCAGTGGCTGGAGTGTCTATATCTGAAAGTAACAGATTACCTCTCAAATCATGCCAGGCAAATTTCTTCTCCATCACACACAACTGCCTTTTCCATCACCGCTGAAAATTGCTTTTCTCCTGCTTCTGCTTGCCACCTTGTTCCTTCCACAGGTGCACAGCAACCTCCTGATTTCCAGGACCCCTTGGGCAGTTGCTGTGAGTGGTGACTGGGAGGCGGTTGCTACCTCCAGATTTCCTCTGGGAAAGGAAAGCTGTGCTGGGCTGTCATGGGATGTGGCACACATGCTACAGAGGAGCAGAAACAGAAAGCAGGGCGATAGCTGGACTCCACATCTGCCTTGCCATCCTGTGCCTCTGCACTCTCCCTTGGCCATAGGGTAAAGCCCTTGAGGTTGTGGGAGCAGTAATCAAGGCTGGTTCCCCAGTGCCACACACACACTCACACTGCTGTGTGTGTGCTGTGTGCCACACACACACTGACACTGCTTCAGGCGGCTGTTCCTTACTCCTGCCTGGATGGACAAACTAGGCAGCTTGCTGCCCGAGGCATCTGCCTGCTCTGCCTGTATTTCATCTGGCCTTGCTGAGAGACTTTGTAAGAAACAAACTCAAAGAGATAGGGTAGTTAGGAAATGGGAGGTCCTTTGAAAGTCCAGTTTTAGTGTGGAAACCAGTGTGGACTGAAAAACAGAGGAGACAAGCAGCAGTTTGGGAGAGGCACTGCAGAAGTTGAGGAGCAAGAGAAACATGCTGCAGGGTAATTCTCAAATGGTACAATAGGCAGGAAGGTCTTGCGAACATTTTGATCTATATGTAGATGTATCTTAGATAAATGGGCACTATAGTGATCATTATAATTTTTTCTTCCAGGAAAGATAGCTGGTTTCTGAATGTGCATAATGACTCTTGGGAGAAGTGAACATGCAAGACTTCTTTGCATTGAACACAAAAGCCTGGTTTTCCCCCTAAATTTAATTTCTTGCAGGCTTCCGGACACAGATAGATCATGCCCTTCTCTCAAATTTTTCAAGCTTGTACAACCCAGACTATGCTGCCAAGTGTCACAGTAAGCCCTAAGCTGTATTTGATAGAGGAAAGGTCTGAAATGAAAGAGGAGATCTTAGGTAGCGTGCCTTATGACCTTTCCCAGCACTTGACCATGGCACCTCTCCTGTGGGACCTGCATGCTTGGCTCCATGTCTCACCCTGCTAGATCTCCCTCCTGCCTCAGATATGTGAGAGGGGGCCTTCTCTGGGGCACAACCCCAGGAGCAATGCTTACACCCTACCAACATGCTGAGCTGGGGGAAATAAGAATTGCCAGCAGAGAGCGAACTTATTTTAACTGTCTCTTAGACTGCTAGACTAACCATTTTGACAAGCTTTATCGATAACCATAGAACAAGCCTTTTGCAAAGCTTTGCCAGAAAGACATAATGATGTTATCTGAAAAAGATATGTCACCAGATAACAGGACTCATAACCATTTTATAAAATTTAATTAAGCCAGGAGACCATTTTGGCAGAAATACTGTGGTTTCAAAGTGGGTGGTTGATTACTTGTGAAGTATTTTTTTCAGAGATCAAAAAAAAAGTATGGTGATTGGAATACTGCGTATTTGCTGCTAGTATTCCTGTACTGTGGTCTATCAACATAAAAGCAAATTGAGAGTTAATAGCTTTGAAATACTATAAAGCCTATAATATGTAAGCGCAGGAATAATAATGCATAAAGTCCAGATATAGTGCTTGTCCTTGCTGCATCCTTACCATGCAGTTGATTTATTGACAATAAAATTCACAGAATCACAGAATCATTATGGTTGGAAGGACCTTTAAAATCATCAAGACTAACCATTAACCCAGGTCACCTCTAAGCCATGTCCCTCAGCACCACATCTATATGTCTTTTAATTACCTCCAGGGATGGGGACTCCATCACTTCCCTGGGCAGCCGGTTCCAGTGCTTCACAATCCTGTCTGTAAAGAATTTTTTCCTAATGTCCAATCTAAGCCCTCACTGGCACAACTTTAGGCTATTTC
>NW_010413211.1:13424-14415 GCF_000710305.1 Buceros rhinoceros silvestris | reverse complement strand
GGGGACTCCATAACTTCCCTGGGCAGCCGGTTCCAGTGCTTCACAATCCTGTCTGTAAAGAATTTTTTCCTAATGTCCAATCTAAGCCCTCCCTGGCACAACTTTAGGCTATTTCCTCTCATACTATTGGTGGAACTGCTGGTACCATTATTATTACCTGGGAGAACAGACTGACCCACACCTCGCTATAATCTCCTTGCAGGTAGTTGCAGAGAGCAATAAAGTTTCTCCTCAGCCTCCTTTTCTCCAAACTACACAAACCCAGTTTCCTCAGCCGCTCCTCGTAAGACTTGCTCTCCAGACCCTTCACCAGCTTCACTGCCCTTCTCTGGACATGCTCCAGCACCTCAATGTCCTTCTTGGAGTAAGGGGCCCAAAACTCATCACAGTATTCAAGATGTGGCCTCACCAGTGCTGAGTACAGGCGGTCAGTCACTTCCTCAGTCCTGCTGGCCACACTATTGCTGATACAAGCCAGGATGCTGTTGGCCTTCTTGGGCACCTGGGCACACTGCTGGCACATGTTCAGGCAGCTATTGACCAATGCCCCCAGGTCCTTTTTTGCTGTGCAGCTTTCTAACAACTCTTCCCCAAGCCTGTAGCATTGCAGGGGATTGTTGTGACCCAAGTGCAGGACCCGGCACTTGGCCTTATTGAACTTCACACAACTGGCCTTGGCCCATTGATCCAGCCTGTCAAGGTCCCTTTCTAGACCTTCCCTTCCTTCAAGAAGATATACACACTTGCCTAACTTGGTGTGGTCTGCAAAGTTACTGAGGGTGCACTCCATCCCCTCATCCAGATCTTTGATAAAGATGTTAAAGAGGACAGAACCCAATACTGAGCCCTGGGGAACGCCACTGGTGACTGGCCAGCAACTGGATTTAGCTCCATTCACCACCACTGTCTGGGCCCGGCCATCCAGCCAATTTTTTATCCAGCAAAGAGTACACTCATCCAAGCCATGAGCAGCCAGTTTCTCCAGGCGAAT
>NW_010413211.1:12707-13266 GCF_000710305.1 Buceros rhinoceros silvestris | reverse complement strand
AGTCGTAAGAGGGCCAGAGCCCAATCCTGGCCCCTGGGGAACGCCACTGGTGACTGGCCAGCAACTGGATTTAGCTCCATTCACCACCACTGTCTGGGCCCGGCCATCCAGCCAATTTTTTATCCAGCAAAGAGTACACTCATCCAAGCCATGAGCAGCCAGTTTCTCCAGGAGAATGCTGAGGGAAAGTGTCAAAAGCCTCACTGAATTCTAGGTGGACAATGTCCACAGCCTTTCTCTCATCCACTAAACAAGTCATCTTATCAGAGGAGATCAGCATAGTCAAGCAGGATCTGCCTTTCATAAATTCATGCTGGCTGGGCCTGATCATCTCATTGTCCTGTATGTGTCATGTGATGATACTCAGGATAATCTGCTCCACAACATTCCCTGGTATTGAGATCAGGCAGACAGGCCTGTAGTTCCCTGGATCCTCCTTTCAGCCCTTCTTGTAGATGGGTGTCACATTTGCTAACCTCCAGCTGATTGGTACCTCCCCGGTTAGCCAGGACTGCTGGTAAACAATGGAAAGTGGCTTTGTGGGGACCTCCACTCGCCC
>NW_010413211.1:4911-12650 GCF_000710305.1 Buceros rhinoceros silvestris | reverse complement strand
TCACGTTTGCCAACCTCCAGTCAGCTGGTACCTCCCCTGTTAGCCAGGACTGTTGGTAAATGATGGAAAGTGGCTTGGTGAGCACTTCCACCAGCTCCTTCAGCACCCTTGGGTGGATCCCATCTGGCCCCATAGACTTGTGCACATCTAAGTGGTGCAACAGGCTACTGACCATTTCGTCTTGGATTATGGGGGCTTCATTCTGCTCCCCATCCCTATCTTCCAGCTTGGGGGACTGGGCACTTGGAGAACAACTGGTCTCACCATTAAAGACAGGCAAAGAAGTCATTCAGTACTTCAGCCTTTTCCTCATCCTTGGTCGCTACAATTCCCCCTGCATCCATCAGAGGATGGAAGATTGTCCTTAGCCCTCCTTTTGCTGTTGATGTGTTTGTAGAAACATTTTGTTGTCTTTTATGTCAGTGGCCAGATTAAGTTCTTGTTGGGCTTTGGCCCTTCTAATTTTCTCCCTGCACAGCCTTGCAAAACCCTTGTAGTCTTCCTGAGTGACCTGCCCCTTCTTCCATAGGCCATAGACATTCCTTTACTTCCTGAGTTCCAGCCAATACTCTCGTCTTCATGGGGACAGCGTGCTCCTGCTTCCTTAGGAGTTACCTCTTGAAGGATGTTTATCCTTCCTGGACTCCTTTGCACTTCAGGGCTGCTCCCCAAGGGACTCTGTCAACCAGACTCCCAAACAGGCCAAAGTCTGCCCTCCCAAAGTCCAAGGTGGCAGTTCTACTGACTCACTCTTACATCCTCAAGAACTGAAAACTCTACCACCATCTCATGACCACTGTGTCCAAGATGGCCTCCAGCCTTCACATCACTCACAGGTCCTTCGCTGTTTCTGAAAAGTAGGTCTAGCAGGGAGCCTTCCCCAGCTGGCTCACTAACCAGCTGTCTCCGGAAAATGTGTTGGAACCAAATCTAAATACAATTGCTGAAAATAAAGTCTTTTTTTCCTCAGCATCCTCTCTTTCTCTTTCTTTAAATCTTTAAACACCTATCAAGAGACATTGGCATATGTTACATGCACTTGGCATTATTGTCTGTCTTTAAAAGAATTCTGTCACTGATGCTGATAATATTTAAGTACAGTACTTATCTCTCTCCTAGATCATGCATATAACCTAAATTTTGTCTTTTGGCTCCCATTTCTGCGTTTCTGCTCTGCAGGTTCTTTAACTTTCTCTCCAAAGGTGGAATGGTGACTTTTACTTTTTCAGTAACACTGTATTAGTATCACTCTTGTTTATTTGGGTTTCTTAACAGAGAGGTTTTAATCCTAAAATTCTGCTTACTCTAAGCAGAATTTCACAATATACAAAAACTTCTGTGACTAGTGCAAATTTTTAAAATTAAAATGTATTTAAAGTAAGAACAGGGAAAAATATGTTCCGTGGCTACTCAATAGCCCAAGGACTTGGGATAATCCTGATGGGATTTTCCAAGTCTGCAGATTGATCAGAGTGTTTTCACTGGTCATCAGATTAGACTTTCATTGCTGTAGTACTAACTCCCGTAGTAGGAGATTGTGCAGAGGCACGCTGCCCTAGTAGAGCACTGTGACTGGGCAGATCATCTGTGCAATCTCATTTTCCTTCCCCTGAGGAAATTGCAGAAAGTATTTCCTGCTATCTGCTCTTCAGGTAAACTGTTAGTGGAAGTTCCACTTAGACCTTTACAGATTTGCTGGGGAAGAAATGGGAGGGGGAGCAAAGTTTTTCCAAGCAATGGTGCATTTGTGTCATGGTTGTTGCTGGAGAGAATTAGGGGGTGACAGTTAGGGAGGTTTCCACTGGAATTAAAGGTCCCCTGGACAAAATGATTTAAATGTGAACCTTTTGCTCCCTGAAGACCTTTGTGCTTAATTGTGACTACACAGAGGCTGTCAACAGATGAGAATGGATGCAATCTAGAAAAAAAAAAAAACAACAAACAACCAAAAAAAAATCTTATTGGAAATTAGTTTTGTTCCTCTTCCTCATTCCCTCTCTGCTTCTCCTACAGGCACAGCAGATGCCATTTCTGCCAGAATTTATGCCCATCTATACCATTTACACTAACAGAGAATTTGACCACATGCCTTTTGAGAAAAACATCATTTCCATGCATTCTGTAGCACAAACCTTTCTCTTGCGCTTAAGGCTTTTACTATTGTAAGGCACGTGACAAGTAGTTTTCTATAAAGATGGAAGTGTTATTGAGCCACGCACATGAAATGAAAGTGACCCTTCTCCTCTGCTCAGCACTGGTAACACCAGTGTTGAAGCACTTTGCCCAGTTCTGGGCTCTCCACTACAAGAGAGGAATGAAGCTATTGAGGAGAGTGCAGCCAAAGGCTGCATTAAGATGATAAAGGGGCTAGAGCTTCTCTCCTAGAAGGAAAGATGGAGAAAGCTCAGACCGTTTAGCCTGGAGAAGAGAAAGCTCTGGGTATATGTCCTCAAGGCCTACAGGTATCTGAAGGGAGGGGGCAAAGACTACCAAGCCAGTCTGTTCCTGGTGGTGCTCAGTGACGGGAGCAGGGGCAATGAGCACAAACTGAAGCATGGGATGGAGGTCCCTCCTCAAAATCAGGAAAGACTTGTTTACTGTGAGGGTGACCAGTCACTGGTACATGTTGCCCAGAGAGCGGCGGTAGTCTTCATTCTTGGAAATCTTCAAAGCAGCTTCTTTTTGAGTTTGGTAACTTGCAACAGGAGTTTGAAACAATGAATTGTCAGCCTCGTATCTTTAAAATAATTATCACTCAGTGATTAAAATTATACTTTTTGGTTTGTTCGTTTTGGTGTGTGATGCAACCTTGCAGAGGAAGACGGATGGTTATTGTGGAGGCAATTTGCAATCACTTGCTAAACTTCAGAGAAGTTTTGCAAAGGAAAAATGTCCACACAAATTGAGGTGCGGGGTCTGGGCAATGTTGGGTAAAACTGGGAAAGCTGGCTTCTGTGCAGTTCTGGTAATTCTTCAGGATTCCCCCATAACTGAATTTTCAAAGTGCGTTAAGTAAATAAGGCATCACTTCTTTTTAAAGATGTGGAAAACAATGTGCAGCTTTGTAGCCAGAAGTCAGATTTGGTTTAGGTCAAAATAAGAGAAGGAACAACGAAGAAAGAGAGTTTTAACCGAGCAATGCCAGCCTTAAAATGACAATGATAGCTGCATTGAGAGGAGAGAGGACACTGTTTCTTACGGCTTGATTCTTCAAGAATTTTCATGTGGTTGTACTTTTTATTGGATTCATGGGCCATGAGAAAATAGTGGCATAATTTCAACTGATCATGCATGGAATTTTTCAGGCTTTCTCTCCTCCTAGTGACTAAGTTGTATTACCCTACCATTTTATGCTCTTCAAATAGAGAATATATGCTGACAACTCTTGGAAGACTGGTGGTCCACCTCTCATATGGTAAGATTAAGGGAGTAGCAGTTTCTTTCTGTACGGTATTCCTAAAGTACTGCTTTCCTGCTTAAACAAATTCCCTCCAGAACAGCTGGGGAACTTGGACTGGTGTCAGTAACGTGCTAGTACAAAACGTTGTCATGCTAGCAGTAACAGTGCAGGTCACTCACAACAAGTGCTTGTTCTGGCTCTGTTGCAATTTGCCTTGCTTATCACATTGCCCTCTTATGCTGCAGCTTATCAAAAAGCCTTTGAGAACTACAAAGTTTTATTTTATGAGATGAGATTGAAAGTCAGGTTATGATTCCTGACAGGTATCTGAATACATAAGGAAGCACTTCCAAGAACTTTGTAGGAGGTGGCTTGAAGGGAAAAAATCCAGAAGCTGGATTAAGTAAGCCTTGCTAGTAAAGGGTCACATTCACTGTAATGGTATTTATCAATTGTGATTAAAGCCCACATGCAGAACACACTTTCACCATACAGCATCCTGCAAGTAGAAGAGACCTTCACAAACAGCCATTTGTAAGGGTTTTTCATGTCAGGGATACTGCTCTGGACCCTGCTCAGTTCTTGTCAGCCACTCCTGCAACAGCCACAGGCTGATGGTGACTCTCTCTGCCATCCTGTCGTTTCCAGGTTTGAGAACCCACCTGTACACTGAGGTCCTCTGCTCTGCCCCAGCACAGAGCTGATTGACTTCGTGAGTTTGGTTGACAGCAGTACTCTTCCAGAGGGCTAGGGTGGCACAAGGGATGAAGAACCTGCGTCCTTGTGGCAGGAGTGGCTCACTAAAGCTGACATTTCCCATTTAAACCACTTCCAGACTAATGGTAGGCTATTCAATGAGTATATTACAGTCTGTGCCAGCTATTAGAGACTAACAGACCTCTGAGCTTCAGTGCAGGAAACCGTCCCCTAGCATTTTTCAGTAACAGTTACATAAAACACACTCATAAAATGAGATCAGCTTATGTCACATTACCTGGTTATGTTGGCAATGTCATGCTCTTATGAAGGAAGGTACATTTGATTACGTTTCCTCCAGCAGAGTGAATTATGGACTTTGTGTTAAAAAGATGTTGCATCATACGTGCTCGCTTTTACATATGCCTGAGATACGAAGGAAAGATCAAGCATGAAATCTGGACAATTTTTTGACAGAAATGTTTTAAATTAATTTCTAATCAGTGCTTAAACTGGTTACTGTTTCACAGACTTCAATTAAAATATAATTTTTGTCACTTTCTTGATAATGTTTATGGACAACAGTATTACAGAGTTCTTCTATCGTGTCTAAGATAAGGCAGCTTTCCTTCTCATAAAACACTCAACTACTGGCATTGTACATTTCTGCAGCTTAGCTTTTTACCCCAACATGCGTTGTAGAGTAATTCCCAAGAATGGAAGTACATTGCAACACGGAAGAAGTACAACATTCTCAAGGCTTTTTCTTGACCTGAATGTTCATGTTGACTTATATGATGTAAGTTTCAAGTAATTAATGTACCTTTGACAAAGTGAACATAGGGTCAATGAAAGAATCCAATGTAAATATTGTGATCATCACATAGTGACTGCCTCTAGTTAACATAGCTTAATTTTTCATTGTGCCAGGAAGGTTACAAATAATCTGTTCTTAGTAGGTCAGAGAAGGAGGTGCAGTTGGACTATTAAAAAAAAGAGTAAACAACTCCCTGGGAAACTAGTAGGAGAAGGCACATGCATCCCTAACCTTTGGATGAGCCTCAGATGAGGAACTGCAGGTTTTCCCAGACTCAAAATTCCTCATGGGAGAACTCCTTCTGCAGCCTTAACTTCCTTTGGCTGCCCCATTTCAGTCTCACTCACACTGTGGTTCTGGGCTTTTTGCTTTTCTCATGTTAGCTGAGCTGTACAGAATTAGGAAAAGAGACAAGAGACACAAGTCACAGGGAAAATTCTGCTCAGATGCTGCATTGTTTTTCCCCACCGTGAGTGTGACCAAGCACTGGCATATGTTGCCCAGAGAGGATGTGGACTCTCCATCCTTGTGGGTACTCAGAATTCAACTGAACGTGGGCCTCAGCAAAGTGAGGTAAGTTTGCCTTGGTCTGAGCAGATCACCTCCAAAAATGCCTTCCAGCCTGAGTTATTCTCTAATTCTCTGTCTTGTAGAGGTGCTATGTCATCTTCCTGGCACAGAAAGGACATTAATGGGCATAGGGCATGAGGAAAGAAAACAACTTCTGATGGGATTTCAGAGTTGAAATGTGGGAAAAATCAGAAGCGAATGTCAGACAAAATTAATTTAGGTGAGTTACAGGATCACAAACAGAGATTTATCTCTTCCACCAGCCATAATCAGATAATCCTTGTTCCTGCAGTCATTCAGCACTGAGGAGGGAGGAATGTTTGGGGCAGTTTTTGGACCATTTACTTGCAGATGTCCTTAAACCCTCCTGCATGACAGCCCAAAGTTTTCAACTCACACATTAGTACTGTTTCAAGTCTGCCAGGAACTAATGTGAAGTGGCAGAATAATTTTAAGAATAATAAAAATTATTTTCACCTTATCCCTAGGTACCTATACAACATCACCATCAAGGAAGGCCAAAAACAGCTTTGTCAAGAAAACTTTTTTCTCTTGTGAAAGTGGATTATTGTCTGTAGACAAGGAGAGTTTCTCTGAGTTAACAGGAATCTCTTCAAGATTGGCCTGAGCTTCCATGCGTTTCTTTCCTGCAGGGGAAGAAAAAACAAATCCAAACACACGAACAGATGTAACTCCAGCTCTTTGAAAGATCTGTCCCTTTCAGCATCAAACCCAGGGTTGAGCTGACAGTATCTTTGTGAGTTTTTGCCTGTTTATTAGCCAAAAATCTGAAAGTACTTGTTCATGTCTGTACAGCTAAAGGCAGGTGCATTATTTGCTGCACAGATGTTTAGCTGTCTTGGGCTATACTAAGTTAACAAACGAAATACATACACACAAGAAATTGCAAAAACAAAGATGAATATGAGCCAGGAGAATGTGCTGTCACTCTGCTACGGCAGTTTAGCAGCTGTTTTGTCTCGTCCTCCCCCACAGCCCTTGAGGGATGTACATTACATCTCCAAAGTGGCCTCTTCCCCCGCCAGGGAGGTCGCTGACCTGACCCACTTTTCACCAGGTCATGCTCACAACATTAAACATTTAACAAGGTGATAAGAGCCTGGAGGATTAGCATTTGGGGGGAAAAGGGTATGACCTCTATAAATGAGTTCTTATTTAATAAAAACAGGCATAAGTGATCTGTTTCAAAGTCTCTGTTTAGCAGTGAGGGAATAGAACAGGCTGTATTTGCTCTTGCAAGGAGGGAGAGAAGAGCATGGTTGGGACCTGTGGTTGGATGGAAGTGACAGCTCTCCTGGGGGTTAGTGTTAACAGTGAGGAGAAGCAAGGGAAATCTTTTATTAACTGTAAACTACTTAGCTACAAATTAACTCAACTACTTGCCAGCCCCTCTCCCCACCATTGCAGAAAGGTTAATGGCAGGCCTTTCCTAATATGTATTTCTTTCCATGGAATAATCTCCTTTGTCAGAGATAAGCCTTCTGCACATGTAAATCTACTTGTAGAGATAAAAACACTCTGCTCTTAGAATGAATTTCAAGTATTTATTTCTCCATTCTAGAATTTGGGGAATTTGATTGAGATTCAGTATTTAAATCAATGTGGATGGTTGTGTTTTGTTATAATTTTTTGTGATATTTTAGTAAAATTTTGTGTGAGTCTGATCTAAAGTAGTGTTGGCAAGAACCATGCTTACTTTTATGTATATACACCCCATAGCGGCAAAACAGAAATATATTCATTAAACAAGTATATTAGAAATCTTCTAAAACTTCTAAAAACATTTGTGAGTTACTCAGACTGTTGCGCTCTGGTGTTTTGATTGCTTATTATCTATAGCTGCGGTATTCAAGACTGCAGAAAACTGATGCCATCACTGTATTTCCATGAACATTTCCACAACTGCTCTTCAAAACAAAGCAATGCATTAACTAAATATTCTCTGAGGAGAATAACTGTGTGCAGTTCAATTACTGCTGGAAATAAGGGCAGCCCTTTTTCTGACTACGCTGACATTACTTGGGTGCTGTGTCGGTTTTTTAAAACTTGCTTACAAATCAGCTACGGCTGCCATCCCCTGATGTCTCCACCGCGATGACTGGGTATGTGGACCGACTGGGAGATGCAGGACATGCCAATGTGCCTCTGGACTGGCTGATGGTGTGAATAGGGGCGTGCTGTGGCATCGCCCCGCAGCAGGGAGAGCCAAAATGCCTTTCTGCCCCTCTGAAACTC
>NW_010413211.1:0-4781 GCF_000710305.1 Buceros rhinoceros silvestris | reverse complement strand
AAACTGCCTTTCTGACCCTCTGAAACTCTCTTTTTCCCCTCCAGTTTCCTGGGTGCTTGCAGTATCTGCTGAAACGCCTCACATGCAGCTGTCAGAGATCAAAATTCAACTTTTCTTCTTTCCTTTCTTAAATGAAATGAATGAATGTCGGGCACTCATCAGACACAGGTACAGACAGGGTACCTGATGTTTGTAGTCTACAGCATGCACTAAATCATGCAAAACCTAGGCTCTAGTATGTGTTTATTCATTCTTAGAAAGGGTGCAAGCCTTTTTCCATGGTTGCTGGCTTGGTTTTGGTTTTGTTTTTTTTTATCTCATCTTATCAGTTATTTTTTGTTGCAACTAGAAGTGTTTGGAAACCATTTCATTTACTAGTGACTTCAACACTGTAATTTTTGTACCTGGAAATTTTAACTTCCTTTTTTGCTATCAGTCTCTGTAAGTTTTTATCTCAAATCCTGTATATACTCTGCATTGCGCTTTTATTGATTAGCTTGTATGACCTGTCTTCACAAAACAAACCTGGTTTTAGTAATGGCTGTGTTCAGGTTCCCCATTCAGTAATCTAATAGGATGCTATGAAAAAAATCAAGACCTAAGTGAAAAAAAATGGCACCCAGACATGAGATTTTAATTGATATTTTTTGTCTGGTTTTGCTGAAGAGAATCGCTAGATTCAGCTTTTTCTGATTTCATTTGGAAAGTACTTAATGGTTCGTTTTAGTGGGAATGATTTGAAATGCAACCAGTGTACTTTGAAAGCAATAAAATTGTCAATGTACACATGGTTAATGTAAATTTGCAGCGAAACTCTGCTTAAAATAAAGAAGGTTTGTTTCAAATCAGTTTAATGCATGAAATATTTGGGTTGCAATTTTAATTACAGTGAACGCGATCTGCCTAGAGCTTTCTGCAAAAAGAAGTCTGACATCACTATGAGGTGTTTCCAAGTATATACACGCATATATATATACAATTTTGTGCTATAATATCTTTCAAAGAATTTATTTCAAATCAAACACAAAGTTAAAAAGGAGATGACATTGATAGAAAAGATGACAAACATTTCAGGGAAAATCGCCATTCGGGAATAAACAGCTGGAAGCAACTGGAAGATGACAGACTCCTAGTTTTGTCATTGGGATTGAGTCACTGGGGCCTGCGGTAAGCTAGGGCATTTGTGACTGAGTCAATCTTTTTTTATTATGCACTAGGAACCAGGGTGACCTCTGCTTCAGAGAGATTTTCATTAATGAACCACTTCTAAGGGCAGGTGCTGCTGGTAAACGGTCAAAGATAAAATACAATGATGTGTAAAAACAGCAGTAATGGACAAAATACGTAAGAGAGAAAGGGAAGATTATGTCACACAGCTCTGTGTACAGTCAAGTGCCACTAGTTTTATTTCTGCTGGGTTCTACAACCTTCTCAAGCCAGTAGCTGGATCTGGTGTTGAGGGACATGGTGTAGGGACCCTGGCAGTGTAAGGGTAACGGTTGGACTCGATGATCTTTGAGGTCTCTTCCGGCCGGATGATGATTCTGTGATTCTGTGATTCTGTCAGAAATGACTGCCTGGGCCAGCCGTGGATGCGGGAAGTCGGAGATTGACATGTAGCAGTGTAACGGCTGCAGAACAAAACCTCAAGCAATGCATGCAGCCAGCTAGACACTGTAGAAGTTTGAATCACGAGCATCTCATTAGTCCGCTGTGCAGCACCAAAGCAATCAACAGTCATAAGTGTGTCTATCATTTTGCTGTCAGACTGCTACACCTCACCTTCTAGTCAGCTGTGGAACTGTGGCACATTCTTGGCATTTGATTGCCAACAACAAAGTCTATGCTGCCTTACACATCCATGAAGGTATTAGCCTAACCGGCCTGCAATTCCTGTTGCTGGAGAAGAGCGAGCTCATCCCAGCTACATACCCAGCTAGGCTCACGCGGGGAGAAAAGAATAAAAAGCTGGGCCAGGTGCTGTGATCGCACATCGGCCTGGCACTGCTGTGCCTGATGTTTTAAGCCTGAGATAAAGAAAGCTTTTGTGAAGCCATGGGAAAGGCATGCAAATGTCTTAAAATCTAATCCAGTTTGGAAAAAGCAAGATTAGCAGCAGGGCAGGTCTTTAACTAGAAGGATGAAAGCTCAGAACTGACAGGCCCATTTGACTCACCCAGTTGGGCATACCTCTGCCGGCAACTATGACCAAACACAGCCTCTGATCAGCTCGGAGTCAGGGCCATCTGTTGGGATAATAGTGGCACTAACTCACTTTCTGTGTGTTTGGATAATACCCAAACATTCTGGGCTCCTCCACGCAGGGGGCAAATGCCAGGCCAAGAGATGCCTTTTATAGGCAGGCAGGATAACCCTGTATGAGACATCTGTTTTCCAAGAGGTCCTTTGGGTCTAGCATAGGACTCCGGTTGTTTTGGCCACCGCATCAGGGAAGGGATGAAGTTTGCACACGTGTCTGGCTGCCAAAAACAGTGATGGTTTTAGGAGCATCTCAGTGTGCCAAAATACATGCTATAGTAAAATACTGCCTAGAAATCTAGCAGTGTGTGAGCCGTGTAGCGTAAGAACAAAGTGAGTCACAGAAAGGCATGTGACTGATAACCAGGAAAGCCTTTTGCCTTTTGCCTGGTCAACCAGGAATTCAGATAAACTTGTAAAGTAATTTGTGCCTGCTAGTATGGTGCAAAATGGAAAACAAATACTTGAGCCTTGTCACTCCAGGATAAAAAAGGCACAAGGTTTGCAAAAGGTATGTCAGAAGCATTCTCCTTCTGCTTATTAGAGTGACTACTGTGCTAGCAGTGGGATTGCAAATGGGTCACAGTATGCTTACGATCCAAGTTTAGTGGAGCCAGGCAAGCACAAATAGCATCACCGGGCAGCCCCACCATGCATGTGCACAGGGGACTAAAAACTGAGTGGTAAAGCATAATAGGAATGTGAGGTCTTGTGCCATGCACTAAGGTAAGCACCAGTAAGCTTTTCTCTAGTAATCCGAAGCGACGTTCATCTATAAACTCACTTACCTGGTAGCAGGTCATTCCTCTGCCTATACCCTGCCTCTGCTAGCCAAACTCATGGAACTTTGCTGAATGACTTAACAGCTTCTGATACAGATCTGCTTAAAGCTGATGTGTTTATTAATCTATATAAACCAGACAATATATTCAAGTCATTACTAGATAATGCAGATGGTGTTTTTGAAGTACAGCTATTATTTTTCCATAATAATTCTTCAAACCTTTTTGTAAGAAAAAAAGTCTTGTCTATTTTATTGCTTTGAGGAAGAAAACAATGTATTTTCATTGTAGCCATCAGTTTCCTAGATTTATTTCTTGGTCATAAAAAAAAAAAAAATTGCAAATGCCTTTGCTCCTGGACATTTGAAAAGTGAGGCCCAGTAAGTAGATGAAAATGCAGGCCTAATTTTCAGGCACTTATTTCTTAAAATCTTGTCTGGATGTTTTGTATTACTCACTGGGCTCAAAGTCAGCAAAGGTTAAAAGGGGGAAAAAAAAAGGGACAAATTTTGAGTCTGAAGGAACAGCTGCATTTCTTCTCTACTATGGCAAAGCTAAGCAAAATACCAGAAAGCACCAGGTAATTTAATAAGGCAACTGCATATGGGGTTTAAGCTAAACGTACCAGACACTTATGAATGATGCTATTGTGTTATACTGCTAGTTTGCTAAGAAAGTGTAATTTAAAAGACTGTGGAATTCTAAGATTCAATTTTTCTGGAAAAAAAAAAAACCTCAATACATGAAAGTTACTATGATTTGATTTAGAGGGTATAATATATATTTTTTCCAGAACAAGCCAGCTAATCTTTAAGAGCCCACTTCATTTTTCTTCACTTTGGCACCCTCAGTGATGCTTTACAAACAGGGGTTATGCCATGGGTGTTCACTGTGAAGGTTTGTTCCAGAGAGGTCAAAGTTAGTAACATCTCTCTTGAACAAATACCACTTCTGATACTTTCCTATGGCCCACAGTTTTGCTTATTCAAGGATTCAAGTTTCATCATTTTCTTTTGCTCACCAGTCTTAATGGCATCCTTTCCCCCTAGTGAATAAAACTGAAGGGTGTATAACTGGTAGCCCAAACCTGTGGCAGGCTAAGACTGGACTACAGAGGTACAATATATACTTGCCTCCTTGGCAGGCCTCAAAGAACTCCCTAATTCAATGGAAAAACTCCATCATCACTAAGTCTCTTAGCTACAGGTTACCTGAACATAGGAATCAAGACCACCTAAATTATTTCCAACACGTATTTTGTTATCAGTTGAACAGACATTAGCTCCAGATTAACCATTTCACAACATTCAATTCGCAAATTTTAGGTGCTATATATTTAGTCCAAGATTAACCATTGCACAACATTCAATTCGCAAATTTTAGGTGCTATATATTTAGTCCAAGCACAATTTCTATTGCTGTTAAAACTAAAAATTAATAGCATTGGGGTTTTGATTTAGTTTGTCAGCAAAAAAGCAGTCACTTCCACAACTCAGACCAAACGTCTTGGAGAAAACAACTGTGACTCCACACAATGTGCCCTGGAGGAGAAAGTATGCACTCACAGTTTGTAATAATAATAATAATAATAACAATAACAACAACAACAATAATAATAATAATAATAACGGTTAACACTTCTGCCCAGTTCTTCAAATTCAGGTTTTAACTAGTCAATGCTATTCGCAATATTGAGGGCTTGGCAGCCAAGCCTGAGCTAGCGGATCTTTTCATTTTCAT
>NW_010413210.1:11750-19906 GCF_000710305.1 Buceros rhinoceros silvestris | reverse complement strand
AAAACCGGCATCTCTTGGCCCCGGGGACGGTGGGCTCTGAGCTGGTGGGGAGATGCAGGGCAGGATGCTCCGAACAGGAGCACCTGGACCAGCTCCGAGCACGCAGCCTCAGCCAGTTTTAGTGCTGTCCTCCCCACCCCCTCCAGCCACGGAGGCAGAGCTCTCCTCTCCTGTGCCCAGGAGGGCCAACAAGGACATTTTCCAACTCTGAGTTAGCAGAGGTGCTGCGTATCTCCTTCGACTTCTGAAGGCCCTCATAAGGTGGCTGCATCTGAGAGAACCTTGTTGGCAGTGAGAAATGAGCATGGTGCGTCTCCTGAAGGATGTGGCTAAAACCAGCCCAGGTGACCCACGTCCTTCAGAGGACCTGTTCCTGCAACCTGCTCGGACATTGAAAGGTGACATCAGCATGTGGGAAGTTAGGTGAAATGATCCCCATTCTTCCTTCTCCTCCATAGCTGGATTTTCTGCAATAAGCAACTGGCAGAGAAGAATAAACATCATCTAGCTGTTTCCCAGCCTGCCCTGCTCCCCAGCTCCCACCAGCCCTGTGCCAAGGATGTGCCCACGTCTCTGGGTGCCCTGGTCCATGCTGCGGTTCGCAGCAGCCTGAGGATGGGAGGATAGGAGCAATGCTGCCTCGCAGCCCCTGGGGCAGCTCAGGCACGGCCAAGTGCAGATGGAGGGCGAGGAGGGTCCTTGGGCTGCTCTGACAATTCCTTCCCCTGTTTTTAAATCTGGTATTATCGTTTTAAATCTGCCAAGACAACAGCCTTTTTTCACAGCGTTGGGATGCTGGGCGGGATGACCTGCAGGGTAGGAAAGTGTTCCGGGCATGCTTCTGGATGAACACCAGGTACAAAGCCTGCCCTGATCCCCATGGTTTAGAGCGCTGAGCTTTCTTGCTCATTTCCCACACTTTTGCAGAGCAATGCAATAACAAAAGCTGTCCAGCAACCTTAGTATTTACAGGCTTTTCTGTATCATAACCACCACAGTGAGGTCATGGGGGAGGAAGCCAGACACTTTTCTTTAGGAAGAGCTGGGGAGGGGAGTGGGGGGTGCTCACAGAAGATGATGGAGCTCCCAAGAGGGAGTCAGCAGCCAGGTAACACTTTCCTTCAACCTCCTGCCATCCAGCACAAGGCCATTGTCCCTCCACCATCAGACTGAAAAACCAGGAGCGACTGCGCTGTCCAGGCAGTGATCAGAGCGACGTTCAGCGGTTGTCATCACGATGGTGAATGCACAGCGATGAAGTGCAGCTCCCACTGCCAGTGGTTTGGTGCAAACTGATGAACATTTTTCCAGGACTCACTGGGGATGTGGTTAACTGGAATCTTTTCCTCTGCCTTCTCATGCTGGTACTTCTCTACCTGCTTTCAGTATTTTCACTTCTTCCTTTGGCTTCTCCCCTGCAAATGTATCATAAAGTTGTTGAGTTTAATTGCTGAGAAACAAGAAGTGCTGAATCTTTGAGGGCACCAGAAGTTTGCTTTTGTTGTGGTCCCTTCGCCTTGCCCAGAGTGCTGGCAGGGAGCAAGCTGGCTGCAGACGGGGTTCCACGGTCTGAGGATGCTGGCAGTCTTGGTTGCAGCAGCAGGACCTGTGCTGTTGGGATGCTCTGTCCCAGAAGTCAAGGGCTGTGGCCTCACAGGCTGCTCTGGCTCTGCACACCTGTGACTGAGACAAAGTCAGACCACCAGAAAGGTAGAAACTCCACCTTTCTCTAGGACGCCTTCCTGGTGGATGAAAACTTTGATGGTGATTTGCTTCCTGTGGCATTCAGATCCTCACTGACACTCAGACAGGGCCATGGGATGTAGCAGCAGTGGTGATGCATGCCACAGGAGACAGTGTCCTACACCCTCTGGGTGAGTCTTTATGGGCTTGAGCCACCCTTTGCAGTGCTGAGCCCCAAGGTCTGAGTTTCCCTTTGCTTTCGCCCTGCAGTCCCACCCGCTGTCCCTGTGCAACACCAGCGAGGATGAACACACCGAATCGGGGTTCATCACCATTGTCAAGCTCGAACAGCCGGATCGGGATCCCAACCCCTGCCTGTCACTAGCTAACAAGGTAGGTGCGAAAATGCCCCCAGTGGCACTGACCCGGGAAGCGAACCGCATGGTGCAGGAAAGAGAGAGCAGGAAGGGGCAGCAGGGTAGGAAAGAGCTGCTGGAAGGTGGGGAAAAGGACAAGGATAGAGCAGGGTCCTTGGCAGAAGGGGTCCTTTGGGAGAGACCCTGTGCCACACCACACGAATATCCATCCCTCCTTATTTTTTGAACTGCCTGGCTTTGTAAAAGGTGTGGAGTTTTCCCTAACCCGGCTGAGACAGCTCAGGCCTTTCTCCAGCATCCCGTATGCTTTACTGCCTGGCAGCCTCGTGCCCCTCCTGCTTTGCAGCCTCCCCCTTGCTTGCTCGCTCGCTCGCCTGCTGGGGGGATTTGTGTTTCCCATGTCCTCTGTCCTGTGGGAAGACGCGAACGCCGAAAACGCCTTCTCTGATCCCATCTTTAAAAATAGCACTGTAATACTTCACTGGATGAGGCATGTGAAAAATTGGTGCTGAGCAATTTAGACAAATGCAAACCAGATGAACAAGCAGTGGGATGTGACTCTTCAACAGTGTGAGCCACCATCCGCCCTACAAAGGGATGGGAGATCTCAGAGGTCTCTTGTGAAAGAAGTACCTCAGTGAAGCAGCAGTTACCCTGTCAAAAGCTGAGGTCACTGGTACAATTCTCCTGTAATAAGGAAGTCAGGTGGGAACGAGGGTCATTTTAAGCCTTAAAATCTTTGTGTTCCTGATAAAGTCACATGGATAAGGCTAACATTAGCTTTTTCTTCAGTGGTTCAAGGTGTCCTTTTTCTGTCTCTGTATTATATGTTGAGTTATCTTACTGAAGCACTGTACAAACATGAAAAAAACCCCTTATTTAGTTCTTCTTGAATTGCACTTCAGGTGATGGCACTGCCTCTGTTGTCTGCTCTCTGCCAGGGATGGGGACGGGACCCTTTTCTGTTCTCCCTGCAGCTCGGCTGAAGAGGGCAGGCAAAATTTGTACTGAGCAGTTGTTCCTGCACAGCAGGGATTTTTTTCCAGAAGCTGTAGCAGCAAAAGGAAGGAAAGGGCTGTGATGCTGTGATGGATTTACCACCTCAGGGCTGGTTCCCCCCAGCTGCACGGGCAGCCAGGTGGTAATGCCTGCCCCTTTCTGGCCCAGGGTAGAGGCTTAAGTTTGGTTTGCTGCTGCTCTGGAACTGATGCCAGCTGTTAGTGCAAGCTGGCGTGCAGGAGTTAGTGACCTGCTAGTGACCATCAGTTATCCCATGGTGGAAAATGGCCTGGTCCTGTGAGTGCTAGTGATGCATGAGAATGTTGGGATGAAGAGTGAACCCAAGGGCTTCCAGTGCAGCTTGTGACAGACATGAGAGCAAGGGCTCTGCGGGTGCCTTAGGGAGCACAGCTGGGTGCTCCAACCCTGCTGTGTCCATCCAGATGTGACCATCACGTTACAGCAGTCTGAGGCTGCTGGGCCTGGGGCAGCAATGGCTGGTTAGATCAGTGCAGCTGCTGTGGAGGATCTTGAACAGGAGGAAAGAACATCTGCAAAGTCTCATCTTCCACTTAAAAATCTAAAAGGTTTAAAAACTGTTTTTCTGGTTTTGTCCTTAATCTTTGAGTCTCTGATCACCGTACTGGAAGTACCAGTGTGTTACTGAGTCCAGGGATTGCCTGAGGAAGGCCTACACAAGCAGGGCAAGACAAGACATGGTGCGTTGCTGTACTGTGATCATCCTTACTAGCCGTGACCCCTTCTCTCGGACCACTAGCCAGCCCCTAAAGCAAATAAACCCATTCTCACTTCATTGCCGTGCTCATGTGCGGATAGAGTGGCAGCTCACTGGCCTTTAGTCACCATTGCTTTGTTATTAGAGCTGAATCCAATGATGGATTTCGAGGTCCAGCTGAACATGACATCAGCTGCCGTCCTGCTCCAAGGTCTCACACATGGAGGCTCACAGCTCTTCTCCTCTAGATAGGACTAATTTAGCTGTGAAATACAGACACAGCTGGTCCTTAAGCAGACCACATCCCTGGGCCCTGCCTCGTACCTTGGTTCCTCCATCCTCCTGCACTTGCTGTCTGGCTGCTTCTCCGTCCTCTTGAAGCCTCTGCTGAGCTCTCTCTCTCCACCATCTACATATCTCTTCCTCAAAATCCCTGGACAACGCTTCTCCTCACGAACAAGAATGTAGCTGTGGATGTGGCTGGTGCTCACTGGAGCAGGAGCCTTGTTTTCCTGGCATGTGTTTCTTGTGGCAGAGCTTTGCACGTTGAATTGCAGCGCTATATCAATGATGATAAAAATAGCCATGTGCAAAGTGTTATCATAACCTCTGCTTCAGCTGTCACCCAGCCAAGCAGTGCTCACAGACAACCTCGTCCAGCCCAACACGAGGATAAGCCCCTCCTCCAGCTGCCTGATGCACCCTTCTGCTTCTCCTCCCTTAAATTCTAGCTCTGCTTCAGCATTCAAAGCTAAAACCAGCAGGGAAGGTGTTTGGTCTGCAAGGGGAGAGGAAGGCATGGAAAATACCTCTGGAATCAATTCAAAGTGATTTATTTTTCTTTCTGATGCATAATTTGTAATTTTTTTGGTGTACTTTTTTTTCCTGGGTGAATAGTTGATTGCATACTGCAATCATTGGTTGACATACTGCTGAAACCTCCTAAATCATCCTGTAAATACATATTTGCACCGAAAGCATTTCAGTCCTCAAAGAGGGAGGTCGGCTGTGCCACGTGGCTGAAGAGATCCAACGCAAAGGCAGCAAGCTCTCAGAAAAGGACTGCAGCAAGCAGGTGGTGGTTAGCTGGAATGAAGGTTATGTCCTTCGCAGCAGGAGTCAGAAAGATGTGGGGAAGAGTCACTTGTCCAGTCTCAGCTGTTCATTTCCCCATCATCGGTGTCTCCAGCAGGATAAAATCTTTGTAGATTGTTCCTCAAAGCCCGGCTTGCTCCAACAGGTGGAAGTCACTACCTGAAAGTTCTGTTTCTTCTTTGGTGCTGGCCAGTGCTGAGGCTTCTTTGATCCCAGGCAGGACCACAGTTTGTCTCTGCCCCAAGCCTCTGATCCCACTTTTCCAGCTTTCCCATCGGGTATACCAAACCCAAGAGTGTCAAATCCTGTCAGCAACTCAGAGCCTTCAGCCCTGCCTCCATGGTCTTCCCGACCATCTGCACCGCCATTCACATCTTCGTCCCTGTCCTCATACCCAGGCACCACCTCTGGCACCCAGCTTCTCTCTGACGAGGTGGGTGGAGGTGACCAGTACCTGGGATGCTGGTCCCAGGGATGGGTCCCTGAGCAAGGGATGGAGCGGAACCTGCTCTACCGCTACTTGCTACGCCAGGAATGTCCCTTCCCTTCGCTCAGCCGGCACCCTGCGTTTGATACTGCAGCTGGGAAGCGGCAGCACTGACCTCTGGCCCCTGTGCCGGGGTTTGGCAATGCAGCTGGTAAACTGCTGCAGCAGCTCCGGCAGCTCCTGTTTGCAGGCGCACATGGGACTCGCAGATCAAAGGGCTCCGCATGAGTAACAGTGGCCCAGCCCTGCACTTTGTTCACGTTCCCATCTCCCTTTCACAAGAGGCTGCCTCTGCTTGCCTGGAGGGCTTGAAGGGCTTGGTGGGAGGACGTGGGTGACCCCACAAGGTCCTCCAGGCAGTGTGCTTTGACCTAACCAGGATGGCATGCACAGTCATCTGGGTGGGTCTCAAAGCTGTCTGCCTCGGACCACAGCAACCAGTGGGCTGTGAAAAGCCATCCCACTCCTAATCCTAGACCAGTCCTATAGCCCAGGCATCGCCCGAGCTTCTCCCCGATGAATGTGGGGAATGGGGAACAGGGAGAACAAAGTGTGTAGGAGTCAGGTCCAGAGACAGCCCACGGCTGGTGCAGCAATGGTAAGAAGTGGGGACCTGCAGAGGTTTGTGCTCTCCTGGGACGGGAGGGTTGCACAGCGGTCAGCAGGGCTAGCGGGGCTGCAGATCCTTCCCCAGCAAATCCAGCTCTGAAGCAAAGGGGCATGTGGCACAGAGAGCTGGGGAGCTGGGTGGTTAGGTTTATGGGTTGCTGTGACTGCAAGCCCACCAACTGATTCACCTCCACAACTTTAGGGAGAGACCATCCAAGAACCTCAGAGCTCTAACGGGAGCAGGGACTGCAGCTCAACACAAGTACAGAAACCAAGGTGTAAAACTTTTCCTCAGTCTAAGTAGCAGGTGCTTCTTTCTCTTGGGAAGAGCCAGGGAGGCAGATGCATATCTAAATACAAAACATCCACTGAAGCTTCTGTTCTTTTGGACAGGCAAAGCTGGCAGGGGAGCGTGGAGCCCGGGCGATCCTTTTTGACATTACCGATGATGAAAGTGCTGCTGATCAGGTACGAACCCCACCAGTATTATCAGCTGAACCAGAGTGCCCCTGTCCCATCCCTAAGTGTGCCCAGCGCGGACCTACCAGCCACCAACACGCAGTGGGAGGTCCCAGGAGGATTCTGCATGTTTGAACGTCGGCTCTTACCCAGCTCATCCATACAGCCAGACAGTGCTTTTCTCCTTCGCTCACTTCGGGGCAGGTCCAGGTCTCCAGGCAGCATGGGCAGGCCAGGAGCTCGCCAACAGCACCTTGCTGCTTCATCTGGGCAGTCGAGCTTTTCTGCCAGCAGCTGGATGCTTCCTGGGGAGTCACAGATGACCCGATCTGATCTAGTACAGACAGCACTGGTGTACCTTAGGGGAAAGTTGATTTCGTGAGTTTTCAAGCCAAGGTCACAGCCACCCTGCTGTGCTGTTGGTGGTACTGCTGCTGCAAGTTTAACATTGGTTTTGAGACTTAGAATCATAGAATTAATCATTTAGGTTGGAAAAGACCTTTAAGATCATCCAGCAACTGCTGTAATCTCTGGCAAGGAATAGGTTCCTCATTGAAATGATCAAGGGATAATGGGAAGTATCCAGCATTAGATAAGAGGACAGATAGAGGAGCTGGGGCCTGAGCTTATCAGAACTCTGGGCTGATTCCTGCTCGCTGGATCCATCCCTTGTGGTTATTTCATGCAGTTACAACTTCATTTCTCATGACAGAGAAATGTAGCAGCGGGTGCAGGCCCGTGAGGGATGCCAAGGTTGCTCGGTAAGGGTATGGGAAGTGGTTCACAGGTCAGATGGCCACCCTGATTCATGTCAGTCTGGAGGAGAGCAGACTTGGCCACTTGCTGAGCCAGCCCATGCCAGGCTGCCTGGACTGTGGTGGAAAACCACCAGTGTGATCAGAAACAAACAGAATGTCCTGCAGAGCGCAGAGGGAGGAGAGGGAACGCTGCAGGGTCTCACAGGAAGAGAAGAGGAAGTATTTCTGTAGTGGAGGCAGTGCTCCACAGTGCGGTTGGCAGTTACCACGGGGAAGAGGAGAGACCAAGAACTTTTGCACAGGGGCTTGAAAGAGGAGCGTAAGAGACACTGAGCAGTGTCCAGTTGTGCATGAGGAGGCACCATCAGAGGAAATGAAGAAAGCCATGTTGGAGCAACTTCCATCTGATTTCATCACAGGGGGATAGTGCAAGTTTGGGGGAGCAGTCAGTCTCTAAAGTGTGTGCAAGAAGCATCAGGAGGAACCAGATGTGCCTGGGGACTGGGAGAGCCCTTGTTTCAGGCTGTTCTGGACCATCTTTTGCTGCATTTCTTTCTTTACAGCTGAGAAAGCCCAGAGGTCTGAGTCAGCCTGTGGTTCTGATCAGGGGCCGCGATGCTGAACTTCTCATGGGCGTCGTGAACAAGAATAGAGAGGCCCATGTGAAGATAGAGATCAAGGAGCCACCGGCTTGGGTGAGAGACACACCAGTCCCACTGCCTTCTGTATCCTCCCTCCCAAACTGCTGTGCTAAAGATGCTGAGCTTTCCTCCCCAGGGACAGAGGTCACATCCCTTTCCAGGAGCTGCCCATCTGCAAAGTGCTTTCAGCTTATTTAGGTTTTTTTGCTTAAACATCACGAGTGAGGCGAGGGGATTCCCTGTCTCTTCAGGTGAGACCAAGCCTTGATTTTCTCATCTTGTGCTACCTTAGACCATGGCCTCTAGGGAACT
>NW_010413210.1:10406-11672 GCF_000710305.1 Buceros rhinoceros silvestris | reverse complement strand
AATGTGCAGGAAAGATTGAACCCTTTTTCTTTCACCTGTAAAGATCAAGCAGGTAGAGCTTGGCCAAGGGTCTTGTATTCCAAGTCAGGAAGGGATCAGCATTCCCCTGCCTAGGCAGTAATTCCCTCTCCTGCCACACAAGTGTAATTTCTTTCCTGTTTTATCCAACAGCCAGACTACGATGTGTGGATTCTTCTCACGGTGGTCATCACTGTGGTCGTCATCATTTTGATTTTTGTTGTCCGCACAAAGTGCCAACTGAACAGGACTCAGGTAGGGATCTCAGGAGCAGATATGACTGAGCAAACAAACACACGAAGGGCAGGAAGGGACACAGTTTGGGAGTGGAAATGTGCCTCTCTGTGAACTGAAGATGTGGCCACATGAGGCAGAAGCTGCCCTGAGATGGGCTGGCAGCAGCCCTCATGGGGTGGCCTTGCTCTCCTGCTGCCCCACCAGCGCTGCAGCAGCAGTCCCAGCACCTTTCAGAGCTTGTCCCAGCACCCAAAGCTGCAGAGCTGGCCCACAAGCTCTTGATTTTAACAGTATTATCTGTATTGGTAGAGAGTAGAAGATTTAATGTTTTTAGTAAAAACTAGCAAATGAAATAATTGTCTTTCCAGAGTCAGGTGTATATTCAGATTGAAGAATACCCAATTTGTCCTATAGAAAGACAAGCCTTTACGGCTCAAAAACTCATCACCGCTGAGCGATTTTGAATGTCCAGTGCCAGGTGTCTCCTGCTGGTGACAAAGCCTATTCTGGCTAAGGGAGATTAGACAAAAAGTCACCTCTGGAAATGAGTATCACCCTAAATTCCTGCTAATCCCATTTGGAAAACAGAAGAGCAATGAGAAGTATGGCAATGTAAGGCCGAGCCTCTCCTTAAAGCCTTCTTTCTCCCCAGCAGGACTCCTTGCAGCAGCAGACCATGCAGGCCATTGGGCAGCTGGCCACGCGCAAGTACCAGGCGAGGTGCCGGCAGGCATCGCGGTGGGACTCAGCCAGCAGCTGCAGCTCCGCTCCAGTCTGTGCCATTTGCCTGGAGGAGTTCAGCGAGGGCCAGGTAGGCTGCAGGCTCGGCTGCTGGTTATTCACGGTACTCTGAGCTTCCCCGCCGCAGTCCGGTGGGAGCTGTGGTGGGAGCTGAGCGGTCCGGCAGGGGCAGAAGGGCCTTGGGGTGTTTCCTTCAGCAATTCATGAGGGCTGGGAAAGGACCAGCATCTATGGAGGTCTGCCTGACCCTTGGCCAAAAAAGCTGTTCAC